>NW_006399881.1:2025653-2026239 GCF_000299155.1 Elephantulus edwardii
ATACATACATACATACATACATACGTATATACAGACATACATGCATACATTCATACATACATAGATACACAGATCCATCAATAGATCGATAGATAGAGCTTGCAGTAAATTATAAGAGAGTAGATCGCTCCTCTTTCTCCCATTGAGCCACTGGTAGATTTGAATCACAAGAGAAGCTCTGGGTTAGCAACACACCTCCCCATGGACTGTACCACAAGAACTCTATGCTTTTGTTATTATGTGCTGACAAGTAGGAACCAACCCATAGCTGACCTTCCAGCAAGTTTTCAGAGGAGCATGCCAAGCAGCTGGTGAATTTCAACTGTGTGTCTTTGGGTTGGTAGCACAACTCCTTAACAATAGGTTACCAGAGCTCCAGAAATTAGAAATATAAATAATAGAAATAGAAACAGAAAAAGAAAAAGTAGAAATATATATAAAACATAATATATATGTTGTTGCTGTTAAGTGCCGTCATATGCACATATGAGTCATAGGGTTTCCAGAAATCCCAGAAATGGGCAGTTCAAATTCACAAGATGCTTTGCTGGAGAAGGAGGAACAATCTCCTCCTCTACCAGTCAAA
>NW_006399881.1:2026649-2029350 GCF_000299155.1 Elephantulus edwardii
TTTATTGTCTCTGGAAATCCACTGCAGGGTCAGCTATTGATTGGTTCTGACTTGACAGAATACAACAATACATGTACCACCAGATATAGATAGATAGATTTCTGGACTTGGAACACTACATTAGTATATATTAAGTACATTGTTGTTGATAATGATTGCCTTTGAGTCGAGCACGACTCATAATGACCCTATGAACAAAAGGCCTGAAGCCTTTCTGCAACTATCGACATTATAAACTGAAACTAAAAAATCCAACTGCTGCTTCTCCAAAAGAGTCCTTTCCATGCATATATATCCTCTAAGTATTTCCTTCCCCACTCAATAAAGAAATGGAGTAAATGAGATGGCAAGTCATGCTCAGCCAGCTAAGATGCTCACAACTAGATGGCCAGAGGAATAGTTTTATCCAACAAGAAAAACAGCATCTTTCCAGAGGCAGGGGGATTTTTAAAAAAGAAAGCAAGAACAATAAGACGCAGAACCAGATGACACTCTACCTCTTTTTAGCATTTGGCAGGTTAATTTCAGTTCACCACTAAGGTCCAATGCTGTATTTGAATTAAAATGCTTGACTCACATTGTGAGCCTGAATAAGTCGTTTATCTCTGCATTCCAGCTTCCAGTTAAAAAGTAAGTCATTTGGATTAAAGACCTCAAAGGGCCCTGCCAGCTTTGACATGATAATACTTCAAGAAGACCTGGTGGAACAGTGGTCAAAGCACTTGACTGCCAACTGAAAGGTCAGTGGCTTGAACCGGCCAGCTGCGTGGAGGGAAGAAAATGTGGCAGTCTGCTTCTGTAAAGATTTTATACTCTTCGGAACCCTGTGGGCAATTCTACTCAGTCATATAAGGTTAATGGTTGAAATGAACTCAATAGCAGTGGATTTTTTACAACTGAGATAAACTCAAAATGAAATTTCAGTGATTGCAAACTCCTGGGCAATGGTCTCTGCCATGTCTGTTAATCTGGCTAGCCTAAAGCACTACCCAGTGTTCAAAAAAAAAAGTTAAGTGGGGGGAAAAGAATTTCCTCACCAACCTAATCAGTCTTTTTTCCTGCTAATTGTTATCTGAAGTCTATTTTCTGTGATTTTTTAAACTATATACATAGTCTCACCTTTACTTTTTTTTTTCATACCACACTACCGTATCTCTAGGGAGCCCTGGTGGCCTAGGACAAGAAGCTGTACTGCAATTCTGAAGGCAGGCAGTTTGAATCCACCAGCTGCTCCACAGGAGAAGGATGGGCAGTCTCCTCCCTTGAGATTAACTACTTCTGAAAACCCGCTGGGGAGTCAGCTGTGAGTCAACCACAAGTCTATCTCTAAAGTTGTCTGTTCCTACTTACCCAAATTTACTTACCTACTCCTTCAAAGTACAAATCAATACTTCCTAAATTGAGGTTTTTTACCAATTTCTCCTAACCACTGATCTCTTTTTGTTACCTCCAACAGCACTGTACGAATAAGTAAAATTCTTTTGCTTAATCATCCATTCAATATATGTTCTAAGTTTTGGTTGCATCTTTTTAAAAGGTCATTGAGATTGTGACCCAAGGCATCTCTGAAGTAAAGCAAGGACTCTAATTAGCCATCATGTCACTTCGTATTTATTAAGAAAAATGAGCAAAAAGCTTTGTTTCATGTACTGCTTGAAAAAAATGTTAAAAGATGATTTAACTCGAAGTCACAGCTCTGACTCTAGAAACTTCAGTACAGGGCTTTGTAAGGCTGTTAAATTAAAAAAAAAATCCCGATGTTTTCTTGAATCTTTATTATTATTGCTGCAGTATTAGCATTAGTATTGTTCAGACTATTCTTAGAGACGTACTGCTGTTAAAAACAAAGAGGAGCTAGATTCTCTACTACAGAAATGAAAGCTGTAGCAAAAAAAAAAAAAAGCTTTGGGGGCGGGTAGGGACTATTTTATTAGACAGAATAAAGATTTTTATAATCAACCCAGGAAGAAATTAGAGGAAGAGATTTTGTTTGAGAAAGACAGGGAAAAAGTCAAAGTGAAGGGTCTCAGTTAATCTGATACAAGACTTTATCTCCTTTTCAAAAACTATAGAAATTTGTATTTCTGTACACATATTTAATACTCTGTAGTTCAACATACATTTCCTCACATTGACTATTCTTATTCAATCAATATTTATTGAGCATTATCAAGGGCAAGGCATGGACTAGATGTTATAGGGGACACATGAGAAAGCATGCACCTAGCAATGTTGTTGTTGTTGTTTTGTGCCGTCGAGTCTCTTGGGACTCATAGCGGCCTATGTACAACAGCCCTAAACTCTGCTCTGTCCTGTGCCAATCTCACTGTTTCTGAAACACCCATCCTGATTACCCCAGTCACTGAATCAATCCATCTCATAGAGCGTCTTCCCCTCCCGCGCTGTCCCTCCACCCTCCCAAGCATGATGTCCCTCTCCAAAGACCTGTCTCTCCTTACAACATGTCCAAAATATGTCAAAGGGAGTCTCAGAATCCTTGCCTCCAAGGAGCTACCCAGTTTAACCCTTTTTTACAGGGAGCTTTTGTTGAAAGGAAAGGAAGGAGGAAGGGAAGAACATAGTGAAGGAGGCAAGGAAGGAGGTGGAGAGGGAGGGAAAGAAGAAGGAAAGAAGGCACTCAAAAGATTCTTACAAAGGAGGCAGCACCATGGAATATTATGCTGCATTGAAAAACAAGGAA
>NW_006399881.1:2029765-2031158 GCF_000299155.1 Elephantulus edwardii
AAAAAATTGGGAAGGGTGTACGCCAAAACAAACAAAAAACCCAAAGGAGACAGCACAATAAAAGGTGTGAAAAGAAAATGAACTTATCCTTGGTAGTGTTATGCCCAAGGAATCAAGAGACATACACTGCAGGATTACAGGTGAGGTCCTTTAATTAGCTGTGCGGGGCTGGGGGTGGGGGAGTGAGGGGTGTCCCAGCAATGGGGCAGGATTGACTGCTTTTGGTGTTGGTTCTTATAGTTTTGCTTGCTTCAGGTGCTGGCCTGCTTGCTACAGCAGTCTGCTGTTCAAACACTTCAAGGGCACAAAGATACATGGAAAATATTTTCCTGTTGAAACATTTCAAGGGTACATGGAGTGCAACACATCTACATTCTGGGTTATAGGCAATAGTAGTTACTGTTTGGGGAAGCAGTTCAAGCCAAACATTTGGGGCAAAAATTTCCCACACAGGGGTTTAGTTAGAAAATGGAGTTTGTTTGGGCTCTCATTAGCAGCAAACGTAACCTTAAACTACTCTGACCTTACTTATCTCATTACTTTCCCTCCACTCTCCCATTCACTCCCCTGTAGCCAGTGCTTACCATTCATTTCTGTTAAAGGAGGGGCAACTTCATAGCACACCTGCTATATAAAAAAGGTGAGCATATGTATCATTCTTTAGCTTCTATGAGATGACTACCATTCTGTTCTTCTGTTATTTGTGTCTATTTCTCTTCATTCAGTTCAATGCCTTTATCCATCCTAAACTATAGGTGTGCCTTAAACACCCCATCCCCCTACTTGGCAAACTGTCTAGATGATCTCATACTCTCCTTAGATTCAACTACCTTCTACATGCCTCTGCTTCCCCAAACCACAACCATGGTGACTATGTTTCTCACACTCCAGGCCTGCCTGCATATCCAATTGCTTCCAGAATTCTTTTCCCCAACAGATCTCAAATAGCCCTCAAATCCAACAAGTCCTCAAATGACCTGTTCTTCTATTCCTTTTCTCCACATGGTTGTTCTCAGTTGCCATCATGTTGGCTCTGGCTCATGTTGTTGTTGTTATTTGCCATTGAGTCTCTTGCGACTCATAGTGACCGTATGTATGTACAAGAGCTCTAAATGCTGTTCTATCCTGTGCCAACCTAGCCATCTCAAATACACTTATTCCACCACTCCACTCACAGAACCGATCCATCTCATCGAAGGTCTTCCTCTCCTTCTCCGCCCCTCCACTCTGCCAAACATGATGTCCCTCTTCAAGGACCAGTCCCTCCTTGTAACATGCTCAAAGTATGTCAGACGAAGCTTCAGAATCCGTGAATCCAAGGAGCATTCCGGCTTCACCTTCTCCAGGACAAACCTGTTTGTTCTCCTAGCAGTCCATGGTATATTCAACACTC
>NW_006399881.1:2031506-2033022 GCF_000299155.1 Elephantulus edwardii
AGTGGTGAGAATCTGTTTTCTTGATGTTGAGCTTCAATCCATATAGGAGGCTGCAGTCCTTGATCTTCCTCAGTTTCAGCAAGCAGGGTTGTGTCATCTGCATAACGCAGGTGGTTGATGATTCTTCCACCAATCCTGATGCCATATTCCTCTTTGTATAGCCCAGCATCTCGGATGATCTGTTCTGCATACAGATTGAAAAGGTATGGAGACAGAATACATCCCTGACGAACCCTCCTTCTTGATTTTGAACCATGTAGTGTCTCCTTGCTCTATTCTGACGAATGCCTCTTGGTACAAGTATAGGTTTCGCATTAGCACAATCAAATGTTCTGGGATTCCCATTCTTCTCAGAGTCAGCCATAGCTTGTTTTGATCCACACAGTCAGGAAGACTCAAATATAATGGAAAGAAATATTTTCTACTCCTCTGTCAGTCCAGTCAGAGCTAAGCCATCTTACTTTAAGTGATTTCCAACGTGGAAAGAGGGTTCATCTTTCAGCACTGTACTACCCAATAGTCTGTTGTTACATAGAGACATAGAGTTTTCATTGGCTAATTTTCAGAAATAGATTGCCAGGACTTTCTTCCTTATCTGACTTCATTTGGAAGCTGCACTAAAACTGCCCTTGCTTCTGGTCTTTTATAAATTTGATGACAGTAACTGTTCAGTTTTAGAAAAATATGTACCATAGAATTTGGGTTTTTTTCTTTGTAATTGGGTTTTGGAAAAAGTTTATAGAGCAAATTAAGTGATCAACTGATCTTCAACAAAGGGCCCAAATCTTCCAAAGGGAAAAGGGATATTCTCTTTAACCAATCAATAGATCTAGCAAAACTGGATATCCAGGTGCCAAAAAAAGAAGAAAGAAATCAATTGAGCACCACACATCACACACAAAAAAGAAATGAAAATGGATCAAAGATCATAAAAGAAAAAACATGGGCAAGTTTAGAGCCCCCAGTTTCTGGCATAAATAGACCAAAAGATATAACTAAAAATGTGCATGGTGTTGTTGTTTTAATGTGCCATTGAGTCGTTTGCGACTCATAGCGACCCTATGCACAACAGCCCTAAACTCTGCTCTGTCCTGTGCCAATCTCATTGCCTCTGACACACCCATCCCGATTACCCCAGTCACATAGAGGGTCTTCCCCTCCTGCGCTGTCCCTCCACCCTACCAAGCATGATGTCCCTCTCCAAATACCTGTCTTTCCTTACAACATGTCCAAAGTATGTAAGACGAAGCCCCAGAATCCTTGCCTCCAAGGAGCAGCCTGGTTTAACCCTCTCCAGGTTCAATCTGTTTATTTTCTTGGCAGTCCATGGTTCACTCAATACTCTTCTCCAGCACCACAGCTCAAAGGCATCAATTCTCCTTCTCTCCTCCCTAGTCATTGTCCAACTCTCTGATGCATAACAAGTGATTGCAAAGACCATGGACTGTATCAGGTGCACCTTAGTCTCCAGAGAGACACCGTTGCTCTTGAGTACTTTAGAGAGGTCCCTAACAGC
>NW_006399881.1:2035207-2066530 GCF_000299155.1 Elephantulus edwardii
AAAGTGCCCCATGCCAGTCCATTTCATCTCTCCAATGCCTAGTATGTCAATATTTATGCATTTGATTTCCTTCTTAATAATTTCTAATTTTCCTACATTCATGGTTCTCACATTCCATGTTCCAATCACTAGTGTCTGCTTACAACTGTTCCTCTTCCTTTGTATTTCCATGCTTGAAAGTTCTACCTAGGCTGCCCTTTCTGTTAGTCTACGTGTGTTCTGTTGTACATAGGGTTTGCAGAGGCGTGCTGTTTCAGAAGTGGATGGCCACTTTTTTTTATGAAGTCTCAGTAATCTAGTTTATTTTCTAATATTTATGCAAATGTTTTTCGATTTAAACATTTAGATCTAAAAAAATTGCATAAATATTAGAAAATAAACTAGATTACTGGGACTCCATAAAAAATTAAACACTTAAGTGCATTAAAAGAGATTTCCTAAAGGGTAAAAAGTAAATTATAAAGTGAGGAAAAATTGTTGGCAATGATATAACAAGAGATTAATCTCTAAAATTTATAGAATAAAAAACATATAATTTTCAAAATGAGACAGTAAAGGAGCACAAATGATAAGAATGCTAAATATTAGTCCATTTAAACATGACATTTCTACTCAAGGAACTAACCAAATAAGCCATATACAATTAGAAAAGTTATCAATACAGAGAATATTTAAAGAAAGGCAAACCACAAGAAGCCAAATAAAAAATGGAGACATTAGCAAATCATTTAAAGACTTCTTTTAAAGGGCTAACTACTAATCAGGAAAATATAAATTCAAAACCAGTCAACAGATTAGAAATTTTTTTTGTTTAAATCTGCCCGAATCAAGTGTTGTCAAATGTAGAGAGCCAAAGGGAATCACATGCATTGCTGAGAGTATCATTGTTTTACAATCACATTACAAAGCGATTTTGGTTGCATCTCGAAAATGTAAGATGCTTACCTCGTGCTCAACAATTTCACGTTAGATTAGCTATGTTTTCATCTAAAGGGCCAAACAGTGACTATTTTCTGGTTTTCCAGGACATATGATATCTGTTGTGACTCTGTACTACTACTGCAGGGTAGAAACTGAGAGTTGTCATTGTGTGGCCCAAGCAAGTGTCATAACGTGGTAGTCTCCATGTGGGACAATGAGCATACTATGCAAACCTCTCAATCACATGCAAATAAATGTGACCTTTTAAAATCTGGTTTCATAGTGTAATCAACCAGAAAATCATCAATGTCCACAGATATTTTGACATTTTATTGTGGAACTCATCACCTACCACCTTAAAACATCCCATTTTTGATTCAAATTCAGTAGCTCTGTAGTTCGCTGGGTATTGCTGTTAAAAGGTTATTGATGTCTTCCTTTTAAATAATGAGGAGATAAATGTAAACAACATGTTTTCAAACTGCTACTTCATTAATTTGGTGGTTACTATTTTTCACAATACAGGGAGTCTCTGGGTTACCAATGCCAGACTTGCACAAATTCTTACTTGTCCTTTAATGTTATATAATTTGCCCTCACTTTGAAAATAATTGAACCAACCCCTCCAAAAAAAATTCTTCATCACAATCACCTCTACTTGCTGCAATGCAGCTTTTGAATCATTGAAAAGGCTTTGAGTCTTTCCTTGAACTAAAGTAAAGCTAAATAAGAAGCATATGCATTTGTTCCAATTTATCTACAAGTTCTTAGAGACACAAGAATAGGCCCTGTTTGTAATCTGAGGACTGGGTATACAAGTCACTGGATCACTTAAGTTACTTTACTTTTAAAAGCTATGTACAAACTAGTCTTGCCTTTTTAATCTGTAATATGGAAAATAACTCTGAAAAATCTTAACAGTAGGAAATCTTATCTCAAATGGGTAAGTCTCCAATTTCCATAGACTTCTAAATAAGAAAAATAAAAGCCAGCTCATTGCTATGGAGTCAGAACTGACTCATAGCTAATCTTCAAATACGTTTTGAGAGTCTGTTAAATTACGGAAGAGGAAGTGATCCATCTTTATTACCCATCTATCTCCCAAGGAGCTTATGGTGGATCCAAATCACCAGAGAGGCACCATTTGGGTTAGCAGTGCACCAGAGTAAAAATTGTTATTATCAGTTTTTTTAAGAACAGTCAAATAATAAATCTGGATTGCTAAATAGGACCCAGGTTATTATTTGGTCTTTTTTATAACACCTTTTTATAACAACCTTCAGTCTGCATGCTGACCAATAATTAAGGAAGCTGGACTCTATGAAGAAGAATGTGGCATCAGCTTCAGAGGACAATTCATCAACAACCTGTGCTATGCAGAGGACACAATCTTGCTTGCATTAAATGAGGAAGACTTGAAATGCTAACTTCAGAAGATCAAAGACTACAGACTCAATATGGATTATTTATCAACATCAAGAAATCAAAGGTCCTTAACACTGGGCAACATCATGATAGAAGGAGAAATAATTGAAACTGTCATCTTAATTAATTAATCTTACTTGGATCCACTATAAACAACCTTGGTATTAGCAGTTAGGAGATCAAGAGATTTACTGATTTGAGCAAATCCACTATCAGTATCCTCTCCAAAATACTAATGAGCAATGATGTCAGTTGGAAGACTAAGGTGTTCCTGATTTAGGCTATGGTCTTTTTAATCACTTGCTGTGCATTAAAGAGTGGGACAATGAATAAGGCTGAGAGAAGAATTGATGCTTTTGAGTTGCGGTGTTGGAGAAGAGTACGGAATATCCTATGGAATGTCAAAAGAATGAGCAAGTATGTCTTGGAAAAGTTGCAGCCAGAGTGCTCCTTATAAGTAAGGATGGCAAAGCTTCGTCTTACATACTATGGACATGTTGCTAGAAGAGGCTATTCCTTGGAAAAAGATCTTATGCTTCAAAAGACGGAGGGTTAGTGAAAAAGAGGAATGCCCCCAATGTGATGGATTGACACAGTAACTGCAGCAATGGGCTTACGTGTGTCAGAGATAGAGAACATGGGACAGAATAGCATTCAGATCTGTTGTTCACAAGGTAGTTATGAATCTTACTCTACTCAAGGGCACCTAATGACAAAAACTCCTATGTTGGTGGGTTTTTTAAAAAAAATTTTTCTTTGCTTTTAACTTTTTATTGTGATGTGAGTGAAGTTTGTTGTTGTTGTTGTTGTTGTTGTTGTTGCTGTTGTTGTTGTTCTTATGTGCCATCGAGTCACTTGCGACTCACAGCGACCCTATGTACAAGAGCTCCAAACGCTGTGCCAACCTCGCCATCTCACACACACTCATTCCCACCACTCCACTCACAGAATCGATCCATCTCATCGAGGGTCTTCCTCTCCTACTACATCCCTCCACTCATCCAAACATAATGTCCCTCTCCAAGGACCAGTCCCTCCTTTAACATGCCCAAAATATGTCAGACGAAGCTTCAGAATCCTTGGCTCTAAGGAGCATTCCGGCTTCACCTTCTCACTCTTGTCCAGCACCACAGCTCAAAGGCATCAATTCTCTTTCTATCATCCCTATTCACTGTCCAACTCTCTGATGCATAACAAGTAATTGCAAAGACTATATCCTGGATCAGGCGCCCCTTAGTCTCCAGCCTGATATCATTGCTCTTCAGTACTCTTGAAAGATCCCTCACAGCTGACTTCCCAATGCAATTCATCTCTTGATTTCCTGGCTGCTGGTACCAAGAGTGTTGATTGTGGAGCCAAGTAAACTAAAACTGTTAACTATCTTAATCTCTTCACCATCCATACTGATGCTGCCAATTGGCCCAGTGGTGAAAATCTTTGTTTTCTTGATGTTGAGCTTCAATCCACATAGGAGGCTGTAGTCCTTAATCTTCTGCAGCAAGCACTTCAGGTCCTCCTCAGTTTCAGCAAGCAGGGTTGCGCCATCTGCATAACGCAGGTTGTTAATGATTCTTCCACCAATCCTGATGCCACATTTCTCCTCATACAGCCCAGTGTCTTGGATGATCTGTTCTGCATACAGATTGAAAAGGTATGGAGACAAGAGTGAAAGTTTACAGGAAAAAAATTAATTTTTCCACTCACCACATTCATGCACATTCTGATTCATGACATCGGTTGCAGGGTCCATCTCCAGATTCTAAGGGACACACTTTTTACTTTCTCTCTGTTCCTACAATTTTTCTTGATCCTTCTTTCTTATGCATTTCTGTCTTCTATATTTTATCTGTGGACAAGTGCTGCCTTTTGATATCATGTTGTTCTAGTATGTATCTCTCTGATGCTATCATTTATCTTAAAAGTTGGCGTATGCTTTTTACCAGAAGTGGATTCACCTGAATGTGTTTAGTTCCAGGCTCAAAAATTAACTAAAGAGTTGGCACTATTCTCAATCAGACCAGTTAAGCTTAGTCTTTTTGTTTGTTCTTTACTTTGTTTCATATTTCTCTCCCACTCTATGGAGTACATTCTAGTTCATAAGATCTCAGGGTAGAGAGGTTTAGATTAGTCCTCTACTTGCTTTTAAGTGACCTATTTCTCAGCTTACCACTATTTCTATCTTAATAATATACTGAGAGTACAGTCTCAGTTTTAACCACTCCAGACATCAATCCTGCCAATTTATTTAGTGATCTACAAAGTCCGTGTAAGCTCAGCCAATGCCTAAAACAAATAACTGTAGCATATAGTTGTTGTTGCTTACTGTCGAGTCAGAACTGACCCATCACTCACCCTTCAGTGGGTTATCAGGGGCAGTAAATTGCATGGGAAGTGTTTGTCCATCACTGTCCCATAGCATATAGTACAAAATGAATTGCAAACACTAAGGGCTAAACTTCCTATAAAATTTATGTTACATGTCACAATGGATTTTGTACCAAGGAGCAAGACAGAGGAGAGAAGGTGATGAAATCTTTTAAGTATTTTAAACATCAAACTTCCATATGTGCTTCCAATGGGTTATGATTCACAGAAACCCACGAACAACAGCTTGTATTCTTGCTCTGCCTTGCACCATCCTGAGGGTCTCCACCATGCTCAAGCCCATTGTGGCAGTCACTGTGTCAATTTCATCTCATAGATGGTCTTCCTCTCTTTCACTGATCTTCAACTTTTCCAAGGATATATTTTTCCAAGGCCTGGTGCCTGTTGACAACATGCTCAAAGTCTCCAAGGTGAAATTTTACCATCCTTTACTCTAAGGAAAATCTGGTTTACACTTACTCCAAGACAGATTCATTTGTTCTTTGGCTCTCCGCAGTATATTCAGCACTCTTTACCAACACCACAATTCAAAGGCAATTCTTCTTTGGTGTTCCTTATTCATTGTCTGACTTTCACTTGCATATGAAGCAACTGAAAATACCATGAGGCACAACTTAGCGTTTAAAGAGGCAGCATTGCTCTTTAGAACTTTGAAGGCTCTCTACTACTTGTCAATCAACAGTGAGCCCTCTACTCATACAGCCTCAGCCACATACCTGAAACACGATGGTGAAGGTCAGAGTAAAAATATTTGGCTGCATTGGACACCTGGTTACCAGGGCTGCTTTTAACTCTGTCAAAGTGGATGATGTTGCCATCAATTATCCCTTCATTGACCTAAACTGCATGACCTATATGTTCCAGTATGATTCCACCCATGGCAAGTTCAGTGCCACTGTCAAGACTGAGAATGGGAAGCTTGTCATCAATAAGAAAGCTATTACTATCTTACAGGAGCAAGATCCTGCCAAGATCAGGTAGGGTGATGCTGGTGCTGAGTATGTTGTGGAGTCTCCTTGTGACTTCACAGTCTTGGAGAAGGCTGGGGCTCACTTGAAGGGTGATGTCAAATGGGTAATCATGTCTGCTCCTTTTGCTGGTGCCCCATGTTTGTGATGGGCATGAACCATGAGAAGTATGACAACCCTCAAGATTGTCAGCAATGAACTGCTTGGTCCCCCAGGCCAACATCATCCAAGAGAAGTTTGGAATCACAGAAGGACTCATAACCAACCACAGTCCATGCCAGCACAGCCACCCAGAAGACTGTGATGGCCACCCTGGAAAGCTTTGGGTTAAAGTAGGCACAAAATATTTTTTGAGTGTCCTTTAACCTCTTCTAATTATTGTCCTAAAGAGTGAAAATGAAAGTATGAGCAGCTAAACAGATGTTGAAATTCTTTTGAGACCATTTTTTTTCTCAAGCCATACTTAACAACTGTCATGAGTAGTTGCAACAACAGCAAACTACACTGCCAAATAGGTCTGCAGTATACAAGAAAGGAAGACCCTTGATGAGATGGATTGATTCAGTGACTGGGGTAATAAGATTGACAATAGGATAGAGTAGAGTTTAGGGCTATTGTTCCAGTATGATTCTACCCATAGAAAGTTCAATGACACTGTCAAGACTGAGAATAGGAAGCTGGTTACCCATAGTAAAGCTATTACTATCTTCCTCGGCACATAACTAAAACAACACACATGAAAAAAGGAACTTGTGAGAATGTTTCCCAAGGGCTCAGAGAAATAGTAAAAATACTAGACTACTGAAGTATGGCAAATTTCCTAGGAAATTTGTCTCATATCAGGTGAATAAGAAAAGACACTCATAGCAGCTTTATTCACCATCGCAAGAACATGGAACCAGCCCAAATGTCCAACCACAAACAAATGAATTAAGAAATTATGGTATATTCACACAATGGAATACTATACAGCATGCAGGAGCAATAACTTTGTAAATGATTACCTAACTTAGGAAGGACTGGAAAGCATTATGCTCAGTGAACTAACTCAGTCCCATAAGGATAAATATTGTATAAAACCATTATTGTAGAATAAGTATAAGGATCCAGGAGGGGTGGGAGAGACTGGAAGCAGAGGGATGAAGATGTGCAGGGGGAAAGGGAAGCGGGATTAATCATTGGGTTGTACAATTTGATGGGTGAGGGGACTGAGGGAAATTGAAATAATTTGTTCAAATTTGTGTTCAAGTTTTGTAAATAAACTAGTTGTTGTTGTTATTTGCCATCAAGTTGCTTGCAACTCATAATGACTCTATGTACAACAGCCCTAAACCCTGCTCTATCCATTGCCAATCTTACTATCTCCAATACACCTATCCTCATCACCCCAATGACGGAATCAATCCATCTCATCGAGGGTTTCTTCTCCTCCCCTGTTCCTCCACCCTCCCAAGCATAATGTCCTTCTCTAAGGACTGGTCCCTCCTTGCATGTCAGACGAAGCTTCAGAATCCTTGCCTCCAAGGAGCAGCCTGGCTTCACCCTCTCCAGGACGAACTTGTTTGTTCTCCTAGTAGTCCATGGTATATTCAATACCCTTCTTCAGCACCAAAGCTCAAAAGCATCAACTCTCTTTCTATCATTCCTAGTCATTGTCCAGCTCTCTGAAGCATAGAAAGTAATGGCAAAGACCACGGCCTGTATCAGGCTTACCTTAGTCTCCAGACTGACATCATTGCTCCTCAGTACCTTGGAGAGGTCTCTGACAGCAGACCTTCCCAATGCAATTTGTCTTTTAATTTCCTGGCTGCTGGTACCAAGAGTCTTGATTGTAGAGCCAACAAACTGAAGCTGTCAATAATCTCAATCTCTTCACTATCTATCATGATGCTGCCAATTGACCCAGTGGTGAGAATCTTTGTTTTCTTGATGTTGAGCTTCAATCCATATTGAAGGGTACAATCCTTGACCTAGGGTACAATCCTTGACCTTCTGCAGAAAAAAAGAAAAGAGTATTTAATGTCATCACAGACAAAAGAAGAAATAGGGGCAACAGTAAACAAATTTTACACCTGCACCATGTATATGCTAGCTGCAATTTTTTTTCTACAGCTCAATGCAAGTAAGAGACCTTTCATTAGCCAGACCATATGCTTTTATTAAAACAGCTCATTTAAACAGAAATTAATGAAGTTCTAAATATTTATAATCCATTTCTAGTTTTGTGCTCACATTATTACATATGTTCCCTTGTCTTCAGAATGTTAATAGAGGTCATTAGGCTTTCCAAAAGGTAGGAGTCTAATGGTTGAGTGCTAGCAAAACTGCTTGGATTGTTTATCACTGCAAAGATGAATTACTTTAGGAGGCTGCTCTCTGAGCCAATTTAGTTCAAATCAAATGTGCTGTGAATATTAAAATCAGATCAGCAAGATCTATACATTAAAGCTCAAGAACCATGTTGGGTAACTTGGCTGTTCCAATGTTTTACCCTAGGGCTGCAATTCTGCTATCTCAGTGGTGCTATTTGCACAATTCCTAAGACCTTGCCCAGTCCTCAGGCCTTAGGCTATGCTGCAAGTCACTGTTAAAGGTGATGCCTTATGTTAACATTGTGCTTAACAATTTTTCAAAGCTCATCCATATGCATTATTTCTTTTGAATCTTCAGACTCTGGGAGTTTGCCAGGATAGGTGTTCACATTGCGTAGAAGTTCTAAAAGTCCAAGGTCAGAGGGCTAGCAAAGTAATTGAAGCTGGTTGGAAGCCTTTAGAGGAGGCTGTTGCAGGGAGACAAATTGTAAGTGATGTCAATTTAGACTAAAGCTGTGTCAGGAAGGAAGGAAAAGAGGAAATACTTTTAGTTATTACAAAAGCAGTATGTGCATTACTCCTAAGCATCAAACCAGTACATCAGTACATAAATTAGAAACTTAAAGCACTCCCGAACACGTGTTAAATTCACATTCTTGGAGCAAACAGTTTGGGGGGTGTGTGTGTGTGTGTGTGTGTGTGTACTCAGTATCTCTTTTTTTCTATACATGAAATACATATGTCCGCTGCTTGTGTACTAGTTTGTCACACTCTAGTGACTTGCTTTTTGCTGTGATGCTGACAGCTATGCTACCAGTTACCAGTGTTTTTAGTGCTGCTGACATAGTCTAGGTAGGTAGGACTTGGTGAACCATTTCTAGGACAAAAAAGTCCATTAAAACTATATAGCTAACAGTAAAACATTGTTCAATGTAGTGCTAGAAGATGAGCCGCTAAGGCTGGAAAACAAACACTTAAATTACTGAAGGAAGAAAGCCACACAAAAGTAAGGCTCCAGAAATTGGTGATCTAGCAGTTGACATGTTTCAAGGATCAAAAGTAACACAGGAAGCACTCATTTGTCTCTGCCAAGACATTTGAAAGACACCTACCTAGACAATTGACCAGAAGAAATTCCTATTTGTGCTCATTCCAAAGAAATATGATCCAACACAAAATGTGGAAGCTATTGAATTATGTCATTAACAGCAGACGCAAGTATAATTTTGCCAAAGATAATACTAAACAATTGAAACAATTCACCCATGGAGAACTGCCAGAAATTGAAGCAGGATTCAGAAGAGGATGTAGAACGATGGCAGATGGATCTTGGCTGAAAGCAGAAAATACCAGAAAGCAGCTTTATTGATGCATTTTATTGACTATGTACAAGTAGATCTTTGTGTGGGCATGAAATTATGGATAACATTGTGAAGAACAGGAATTTCAGAGCATTTAATTGTGCTATATGAAATTTTTATACAAGCCAAGAGTAGTCATCATGTTTTATGATGAGAAAATGAATGTGTTAGGGTTGTATACTTTCAACAGACTTATTCAATGTGTATGCTGAGAAAATGAACTGAGAAACTGAACTATATAAATAAGAACATGGCATGAATATTAGAAGAAATATGCAGGTGATACAACCTGATGACAATGAAGTGATGAATTTCAAAGGTAGAAAGAAAATAAATATCTTCACAGCTGGACTAGACATGAAAAATGGAGGAAAGATTAACGTCAGGAATTTCGTTATGCTTATAGCTACAATCAATCTTAGTGAAAATAATTTTTGTTGTTGTTAAATGCCATCGAGTCATAGGCGACTCATAGTGACGCTACGAATGAAAGACCTGGACACTTGTATAACTTTGATCCTTTATCCAGGTTCATAGGGTTTCCAGAGGCAAGCTATTTCGGAAGTGGAAGTCACTCCTGCTTACAAGCCTGTTTTAATTGGGGAGCTCCACCAAACACTGTCCGCCATTAATGCATTTGATTCATCAGTGTCACAATGTTCAGCTTAACATCAACCACGAGTTACCTGTTTACAGGAAGTTGAAATACCAAGGCAATAAGACCTACAAGAATGTTTGACCAAAAACAATTAAAAACAGGCCTAAGGGCCACAGACTAAAGTCACCCACCTTTGGCTTGGTAGCATCACTTCCAGTCCACTAGGCCAACTGATCTCTCTCATTGTTGTTGTTGTTAAGTGTCATTGAATCAAAACCAAACAATGTATTTAATTTGGTAAATCTACTGCTAAAGGTTTCTTTAAAGTCTTCAAATGTCACATCAAAGACCAAGGTGCCCCTGACCCAATGCATGATATTTTCATCATCTCACATGCATGCAAAAGCAGAACAATGAACATGGAAGACTGAAGGGGAATTGATGACTTTGAAATATGGTGGTGGCAAAGAATATTGAATATACTACAGTATGACTGTCAGAATGAATGAGTGTATCTAAAGAATTATAATCAGAATGTTCCTTAGAATTCAACAAGGTGAGGTTTCATGTCACTTACTTTGGGTATGTTATTAGGAAGTACCAACCTCTGAATAAGGACATTATATTTGGTAACGTAGAGGATCAGTGGAAAAGAGGAAGACTTTTAATGAGATAGATTGACACACTGAATGCAACAATGGGATTCAACATAGCAATGACTTTAATGATGAAGCACAACCAGGCAGCCTTTCATAATGTTGTGCATAGGGACACAGAATCAGAACTGACTCAACAGAAACTATAAGCAATACTGGTATTGTTGTTGTTGTGTGTTGTTGAGTTGACTACAACTCATAGTGACCCTATGAACAATGAGCTTCTGAACCTTGCCCTATCCTGAGCCAACCTTACCATCTCTGACACACCTGACCCAATTGCTACAGTCACTGTGCCAATCCATCTCATCCATGGTCTTCTATTTTTCCTTCTCCAAGGACTGTTTCCTTCTGGCAACATGCCCAAAGTATGTGAGACCAGGCTTCGAAATCCTTCCCTCCAAGGAATGATTTGGTTTCACTCTCTCGAAGACAGCTCTATTTGTTCTCTTGGTATGTTCAATATTCTTCTCCAGCACAACTCAAAGGCATTCATTCTCCTTCTGTCATCCTTATTCATTGTACAGCTCACAGACGCATAGCAAGCAACCAAGAAGACCATAGTGCACCTTAGTCTCTAAATAGACATCATTGCTCTTTATCACTCTAGAAAGGCCCTTGCAGTAGACTTTCCCAATGTAATCTGTCTTTATGTATATATTTATATATTGGTGCTTGTGCCACACACACACTCGCCTGTAAGTATGTTTTTATGTTAATAATACACTGTGGACATCTTTCTACATCACTGTCTCATTCTTACTAATCCATGCATCTTACAGAATGAATGTATCCCTAACAAGTTCCATATTTTGTTGCAGGTAGTTTTCTGGGGGTTTACAATTACAAACAAGTTGCATCCTTAATCATACATGTCGGCACGTCCAAGTATTCCCATAGCACAGTTATAGAAATGGAATGACCAAATTAAAGTATACAATCACTTAAAATTTTGATAATTTCTTAAACATCTTCCAGATAAGTTGTACCAATTTCATAGTCTGTAAGAGTGTCTCAGTGGATATTTTGAAGAAATCACTTACAGTGTGTGAGGATTGCCTAGATTAGGAGGGGAAAGCAGTCAAAGAGAACTTCAAACTCTCAGGTCTGAGTGATTTCAAGAATGGTGTCACCTTTGAAAGGCACAGAGAAGTGTGAATGGAGCCTGGTTTAAGGGGGGAAAAAACAATAAAAGAGAGTAAAGTTGAAAGAAGAAAAGGCCAAAGATGGAGTCTCTCAACTCCCCATGGTAGAGAAAGTAGAAATAGAAACCATCAAAGGAAACAGTGGATGTGCAATCAGAAATGTAGGAGGACAAATCTACACAGAAACAGTTCTAAGCAGAGGCTAATCCATGTCAAAAGGAAGGAATAAAAGGTAGCTTTGGGGCCTAATGATCAGAAAAGCACTGATAACCTTAAGGAAAGTGGTTTCTGATTGGGGAACTGGATCAAAATAGGAACTGATATTATTGTTATTTTTTATTTTTATTAATTTTATTGAAAATTTAGAGACTTGGATTTCTATTCATTCATTGTTGCACTTTTCTCCCTGCCCACCCCTCCCCCCAGTACACTCTTCTCTTTGAAAAGTAAAAGGAAAATTCTTTCATTGTTATACAAGTCCACTCCACTTTATTTTTTTAAAGAGGGAGTGGGATAAAAAATAAAAAGAGACTAAAAAATCAGTCACTCTGGAAAGTTTATTAAAAACAACAAAAATAAATTCATGTTATGCCACATGTCATCCTAGCCATGGATGTCACTTAATTTGAGCCTTACCATATTTTCAGGCTACAAGATACCATGCAGACAATCATATGTGGAGTGGAATGAGATCTTAAACTTTCAATAGTTCACTGTTGTTGTGTACTATCAAGTCGGAAGCAAGCCATAGCTAACCCTCCAGCAGCTTTTCAAGGAGTAGATGTGTCAGAGACAGTGAGGTTGACTCAGGATATGACAAGGTTCAGAGATTTGGGACATTAGGTCTCTATGAGTCACAAGTGACTTAATGACACTTAGCAACAAACAACAAATCTTACAGGAGGAGACTGCTGATTCTTCTCTTAGAGACCAGCTGGTGGATTCAAACTGGAGACTCTGCAGGGAGGAGCGGGGATATGGGAGAGCATTAAACTGTTCTTGGTTTGTTTGTTTCTACTTGAATTTTTGCTTTGTTCATATTGACAATTTAATCAAATGATGATAACATATATGATGCATTAATATACAATCGTTATGCACCTCACTCTATATTGACACAAGATGAGCAACCTTAAGATGGAGTCATAAAATGGAAGGAAACCATGAGTTAGAACAGACTTGATGATAGTAGGTTTGGATGCGGGGTTTGATAGATTGACATGAGAAAATGTCTTTAACATGTTTTGATTTTTTTCAAAAAGTTAAAGATTAAAAGAAAAAGTTCGTGTAATTTTACACAAAAACATACTGATTTCTGTTTCCAATGTTAGAATGATGAAAGTTCACCAAGTGAGAACAATGATTGCCTTTGGGTGGTAAAACAATGTGTGGTGTTGGGTTTCTTCTTTGTCATTTTTTATAGTTGCTTGAATACCAACTGTAAAGTTCACATACTCAATAAAGGCATCTTTATTTTTATTGAGGTATTCGATAATGTGCCTTCCTGGCTCAAAACTGTGTGAAAAGGTACTCCCACTTCAGTGCATAAGCACAGATCATAGAAGATATGGAAGTAAAAGCTCACAAAACATATTTCCAGAAAGAGTTATAGGGCACATAAGCTGCCACTATGAGAAGAGATAGGTCAGGACATTTTTACCAGGGAAGATTTCGAAGTAGGGACCAATGAATGGATGGGAGAGAAAACAAAGTACAGAATGAAATGGAATGAGGTAGGGTGGGCTTCAGAGATAGGGTGGAATCCAGATACAAATGCAGGCTCTCTTTTGATTTTTAGCTAAAAACGTAATGGTTGTCCCTATCTCAAAATGACATGTTTCTAATCATAGAGATTCAAACCATACGCTAACATGAAGGGCCCTGGATGCTAATTTAACTGGTATATTTTCCGAAGGTCACTAAAGCCAAACTACAGATGTGCACATTATAAACAACTCAAAAACTCACTGGCACAAGATATCTCACCAAGCAATCCCTACTGTGTACAAATCTCCCCAGGTAATATTATTTCTCAAGCTTGTGTAAGAACAAAAATACTGTCTTAAGAAAATGGATTAAGAATTCCTAGGAGTAGCTTTGGCAGGCTTGGAAGATTGCCATGTAAAGTGAAAGTCTACATGGAGACAAAAGCAAAGTCACCTTAGTCAGATGCTCCATCTGCCTTGATTCAAATAACTCCTCTAAGTGAACATGCTCCCAAAATTCAAATATACCTCATTGAAAAGCATTGACTTCCATCCACATTTGAAAATCAGTCACTAAAAAATCCTCAACAAACCCAGGCACTACGTAATTTGTTCAAGATATGAGGGGTTAAAGGGATGACACCATTCCATTTAAAAAATAAAAGTTCTACTTACATACACAGATTTTCTTAAAACACTTCTTCACAAAGAATAATTTTACCCTACTTTCATCAATATTCAAAAGGTAATGGTCCCGGAAACATAATATCTGCCAGCAGTCATCATCTGACGCCTACAGTAGATTTGCGGGTATATAAAAAACTGTTAATCATGTAGGCCTTTGATTAATCCACTTTAATTATCTCCATGGTCTATATGGCAAGCCCAAGTGGATTTTCATTATGAAGGAAGAATCATTACATAATTGCCAGCGATGCAAAATTAATGAGGGTAACTCAAGTCTTACGGTAGATGAGAATAAAAAGCAAAAGCTGTAACAGGTGTTTAGTCAAAGTCATTTCCAAACTTCAGGAGTGAGCTTCCTCTTGCTTTTGATGAAGCAGAACCACAGTCATGGAAAGGCAATGAAAAGTACTACCCACCAGGATGAATTCAGAGCACATAATTGCCCTTGAAGTATGTTATCTGTGCTGAAAAGATGTATATAAACACCTCCGAACAAACTGATGACTTTTAGTTTCTAAGTACTTCCTTAAAAATGATTACTTATTCAACCAAACCGGTGGGAGAAATAGGAATGAGCAATTGAGAATTCTTTTGGTGTCTAATAAATGCTAAAACACAAGCAAGTGTGCATACACATTTCTATCACTCATGCATATTGTGGAGCTCCTTCCTTTCATGGACCCCTTCTTCCTCAAGCTTTCTTGGAAATAAAAGGGAACTGCAGTTCAATATGTAATTTTTAAACAGAAACAAGCAGTAATCATTGTCTTGGTCTTTCATGCTGTTAAGTAAGTCAGAACCTGGAACATCATCCTAAACACTTTCCCATCCCTCATTTCCAATATATAATCCATTATATGTTGTTGTGCTGATGTTTAGCTTCTAAATGTCTTTATGGGTGATATCTTTGATGTCATCCCATAACTAATCCAGTCTTCAATACCTCAATTCAATCTGATTCAAGACCTAAAACCTGTTCTTGGGATGATTTTTTCAATTAGTTAGGATAGACTGAAGGTTGTGTTTTGGTTCTTGTGAAGTTGTTTTCACTTTCTTCAGCTTCAATATGAACTTGAATTAAACTTATAGTCTATTCCATAGTTGGCACCTGGCCTGATTTTTGACTGTTGATATTGAACTTCTCCAATGATTCTTTCCACAGATGTAGTAAGCCTGATTTCCTGTGCAGGTGATGTCCATGTGGAAAGATGAATTTGGTTTGTTTTAGAAAGGTATGTGTGAAACACAATATACATGAATGAAACACAGGTATATAAATTTTGCATGTACATCCTTAGTCATTTTTCAGACCTCTGATGCATAGTAAGTAACTGAAAAGATCATGGCCTAGATCAGGTGTACCTCAGTCTCAGACTGCTCTTCTGTACTCTAGAGAGGGACCTGACAGCGGATTTTCTCAATGCAATGAATTGGAAGTGACTCCAAAGCACCAAACAACAATATGCTGAATAAAAGAAGCCAAACTTCAAAGAGTATACACTGTGCATTTATATGATATTCTGGAAAGTATAAAAGTACAGGGCCAGAAAGCACAGTAGTACTTACCAACAGCTAGATTTGTAGGAGGCGGTGGTAAGATTGATTACAAAGGCACATGAAGGCATTATTTGAGATGACAACCTCTTTCTATATCCTGATTGTGGTGGCTACATGGCTATATGTGTTTATGCAATATTATACATATGTATATTAATAAAAATTCATCTTATGCTATGTAAATTTTGTCTTAATAAACCCAATTAAACAAACAAACAAATAATAAAAAATATCCCCCAAGTTCTGAGGTTGTTTAGGTTATGTAGTACTGTCAATTTTTAGATCAGTTGTGTTTAAGGAAGTACTACTTCACTCTTGACTTTAAAAGTATTCCATTTTTTTTTCTCTTGGGACCAATTATAATTAGATGTTCAGTTGAAACCTCAGGGCCTGTATGATGATTGTCTCTTTACTGTCGCCTCAAGGAAAAGATGTAATGAATCGGGGTATAACTTCAACTAGTTTAGTCCAAGGCCAGTGCAATTGCAAGTCAGTAGTTTAAAAAAAAAAATAGCAAAATGTTCTTTTTCTTCTTTCCCAGAAGAACTCTTACATAAAACTTCACTACACAAAAATGGATGAATTAGGCTCCATTCCAAGTCACAGAGTAAGTTATTGTGACTGATAAGATTGAATCCAGGCTCTGCTTCTTACTTAACTTTGTCACTTTGGATACATCATTTGATATTTTTGAAATCCCTGACTCTTCTCATGAAAAATGGCAATTGTACTTGTTTCATAACAAGGTTTTTGTGAGGTTTGAAACAATGTATGTAATGGTTGCCAGCATAATGTTCAATTCATGGAGGTTGGTAGTTGTTATTCTGTGTCCTTTACCAGCTTACCTTCATACTTTATTGTATTTAAATAAAATGTTTCTTTTATACTGGTTTGCTTACAAAGTTCATATATATTGTTTCTCACATACTTACTTTTTTATGCAACCCGAGTTATTTCTTCAACAACTTCAACCCAAGCAATTTCCCTCTGGAATTAGTGGAGCTTTCTCTATTCAGGAGAGGTTATGGTCTCTAATTTGTTTGTTGCTTTCAGATTTAGGAAACTCAATCCTCCATTTCAACCAGGCAAAGAACTACCAATTTCCCAGTTCTAAGGGAACCCAGGTCTAGGGGACTTTTAGGGAATCTAGTAATATTAATTGCCTCTGAAAACCCACTGGAGGGTCAGGTAAGGGTTTGTTCTTATTTGACAGTACACAACAACTGCAATAGTAATGTTACAGCATCTTTCCCCTATATATGAAATATATACACATCCCAACAACAACAACAAAAAAAATCCCACCCTCTGCCACTGAATAAAAAAATGAAAGACAGTCATTACTATCAGAATAGAATCCCAGTCTCACAGAGGCTAGCAAAACATATTAAGATCCAACCACATTGTTCTTGTTGTTATGTGTCATCAAGTCAGAATTAACCAACAGATGGCTCTCCAGTGGATATTCTTAGCTTATAAGCCACAGAGAGGAGACTCTACCTTCTTCCCACAGAGCAGTTATTGGATCCAAACCATCAGTGGTTGGGTTGGGAGTACAACTCCTTAACACTAAGCCACCAGAACTCCCTACTGGAAACAGCAGAGGAATCCAATGGGTTGATTTTCCACAGTTCTTTACATGTTAGGACTAGAATTTAAGAGTCAAGGGATATGACATGTTATAAAGATGATTCATGACTCACAGCACAATCAACAATAATAGCATAAGCTTAGTAGTGCTGATTTCCTGACTTTCACATGGTAACGTGATGAGTTTACCTATATACAAGGATACCATGACCTGAGATTGTATAACCACTCTGGAAGGCAGTTTGGTGCTTCCTCAAAAAGCTGAACATAGAAATTCCATATGACCCAGGTATTCCATTGCTTAGAATATACCACAAGAAATGAGAACTGAGGCACAAATGGAGACCTGTACTCCAATGTTCATAGCAGCATTATTCACCATCACAAGAACATGGAAACAGCCCAGATGTCCAACCACCATCGAATGGATTGAGAAACTGTGGTACGTTCAGGCAATGGAATACTATGCAGCATGCAGGAGAAATGATTTTGTAAATTACCACCTAATTTGGGAGGGACTGGAGACCATTATGGTGAGTGAACTAACTCAGTCTCATAAGGACAAATACTGTATAAAACCATTATTGTAGAATGACTATGAGGATCCAAGGGGAGAGGGGAGGAGAAGAGGAGTGAGGATGTGCAGGGTGGTAGGGGGGAGAATAATCATGGAGTCACAAAAGCTGATGGGTGAAGGGCTGAGGGAAATGAGAAAGGCCTAGTGTGAAAAACAATGTATTTAAATTTTGTAAATATTCTAGTATAAATTTTAAAAAATTTTTAAAAAGAAAAAATCCATGGCCAAGCATTCATCACCTTTAAGAAAAAAATAATACACAAACCACTATCATAAACTCTACAATCAACACTGTTGGTACCAGTAGCCAGGAAATCAAGAGATGAATTACATTGGGAAAGCTGGCTCTCAGGGACCTCTCCAGAGTACTGAAGAACAATGACATCAGGCTGGAGACTAAGGTGCACCTGATATAGGCCAAATTACCTAGGAACTAGTTTACATCCATGTCCTTAGGTTATAATCTAGTGCTACCGTACCATTGCCAGGCACAGATAAATTGTATTCAAATAAATTCTGCTCCTGGTTCTGTCTAGATATTAAGAGTCAATATGATCCATAAAATCATCCCCTGTGGTTTAATTTTCATTTAAGATTGAGCTGAACAAAATGTAATGAAAAGATCCACCATACTAAGACCTTCTGGAGCAGGGAGGCAGGGGAACACAAAGAAAATGAGGAAGATGATTTTTTTTTCAAAAATTTAAAAGGAGTTTCAATATTCCAGTTTCTCCAGAGTTTTATTCAATTCATGAATCTACTATCTGCAGTATGACAGTTAAATTGTGAGCAATATAGTTTACCTATAAGTACATAGTAGCATTTAGATTCCTATTCAGAAAGAATCCTTCTTGTTCAAGATTATCTAAGATTATTTCCTTTCCTAAACAATAACAACTTAGTTAAGTGTCTAAGAGTTATGCCCGTTTTATCCCTATATTCTTGCCAAAATTACCTTTTTAAGTTTTACGTTGGTGTACATCAAGAAAAATATGCTGTGTGCCTGCATTGTGCTTGGCATTAGAGATGAAAAACAATCTTTCCTGTGTCAGGAGTAGAGCAATGATTAAGATACAGTGGCCTCATTAAGCTAGGTGCGAGATTATGAGTTTCTGAATGGGAGCATGAGGAGAGTAAAGGAATTGGTGAGTTGAATAAAGTCCAAGAGAGAAACTGGACAGGAAGCCCTAAGCTTGCTTAATGGGGCATTATGGAATAGTGAAAAACAATGTAGAATCTATGAAACATTGAATAACATGAATGAATCTAGAGGACATTATACTGGGTGAGATGAGTAGGTAATAAAAGGACAAATATTGTATAAGACTACTACTATTACAAAAAGCTAAAGAAAGAAAAAATTCAACACAAAAGAAGAAATTGCACAAGTAATTAAAAACCCTCCCCTCCCCCTGAAAAAAAAAAAAAAAAGCCCTGGACCAGATGGTTTTACTACCAAATTGTACCAAACCTTCAGAGAAGAGTTGTCAGTAATTCTACATGAAATATTTTCAAAAATTGTGAAAAAATGAAATATTCCAAGATTCATTTTTTAAATTAAAACAGATACGTTTATTCACACCTAACCAATGCTCCAAACAGTCCTTGCATAAATATTTAAAATATTGCATTAATGTTGTTTTAAACTTGGAAACTCTGACAATAATTTTTAGTTTGAATTATGTACAAAAACCAAACTCACTGTCAGTTGAGTTGGAACTGACTCATAGTTAACCATCTAGCAGGTTTTCAGAGGCTGGAAATTCATGGAAGAAGATTGCCTATCTTTTCCCCTCAGAGCCATTGGTAGATCCCAGATTCATTTTATGAAGCAAACATAACCCTGATACCACTCAAAGTCAGGCAAAGCCATCACTCAAATAGAAAAGTTTACACCAATATCTCTCATGAACATATTTGCAAAAATCCTTAACAAAACCCTAGCCAATAGAATTCAACAATATGTCAAAAGACTAATAATACTCATGACTAAGTGGGATTCACAATAGGCAGGAAAAGGAGGGCTCAACATAAGACAAACAATAAATAAAATACATCACATCAACAAAATGAAGGATAAGAACCACAGGGTCATTTCAATTGATGCAGACAAGGCTTTTAACAAAGTCTAACACACTTCCCAGAGAAGCACATTCAACAAAATAGTAATAGAGGGAAATTTTCAACAAAAATAAGGTCATATACTCTAAACCAACAGCCAATATCATCCTCAACAGAGAAAGATGAAACATTCCCCCCAAGAACAGGGAACAAGCAAGGATGTTCACTATCACCACTCCTATTCATATTCTTAGCTACAGCAATAAAGCAAGAGAAGAAAATAAGAGGCATCCAAAATAGCAAAGAGGAGATAAAACTGTACATGCAGATGATATTGATGGTTTACCTGAAAAACTCTAAAGAAAAGTAGGATACAATATCAACATACAAAAATCAATCCAATTCTCTACAGTAGCAAAGAAACCACAGAAAAGAAAATAAGAAAAACAATACCAATTACTGTAGGTAGGCACAAGATGAGATACTTAGGAACAAATCTAATTGGGGACACAAAAGACTTATACAAATAAAATTACAAAACTTTTTTATAAGAAGCAAAAAAGAGATCTAGAGAAAATGAAGAATATACATAAGAAGATCTAATATCCTGAAAATGGAAATTCTACCAAAAGTAATCTACAAATTCAATGCAATCCCAATATAGATACTAATGCCATCCTTCAAAGAGACAGAAAAGGCATTTTCTAATTTTGCCTAAAAAATAAAGAGACCACTAATCAGCAACACAATACTGCAAAAGAAAAAAAAGGGAGGAGGCATCATACTTTCTGATCTTAAATCCTACTACATAGTAGTAGTGTTGAAGACAGCCTGGTACTGGTACAGCAACAGACACATAGATCAGTGGAATAGAATTGAGAACCTAGAAACCAACCCATCCACCTATGGTCAACTGATCTTTGACAAGGAGATGAAATCAATTAAGTGGGAAAATGACAGTGTCTTTAACAAATGGTGCTGGCAATATCAGACAACCATTTGCTGAAAACTGAAGCAAGAACCACACTTCACACTATGCACTAAAACCAACTGAAGGTGGATCAGGGACCTAAGAGTACAAAAAAAAAGACTATAAAGTCCATCAGAGAAAAACTAGGAACAGTTTTAGAAGGCCTAATATATGGTATAAATATACTTCCAAGGATAACATAAAACCTTCAACCAAGAGAAGAGAAAGTAGGTGAATTGGACCTCCTAAAAGTAAAATCCTCATGCACATCAAAAAACTACTCCAAAAGGGTAAAACAGAAGCCCACAAATTGGGAAAAAATATTTGGAATGATACATCTGATAAGGAACTCATCACTTAAACTTTATAAAATACTCTAGCATCTGAACAAGAAAAAGGCAAATATCCCAAATGCAAAATGGACACAAGATATGAACAGGCAATTTTTTACAGAAATTAGATGGGCAACAAACACATAAAATGTTCAAAATCTATCATTATTGGAAAGATGTAAATCAAAACAACTATGAGATATCATCTCACCCCAGCAATAATAGCAAAGTTAAAACAGGACACCAAACAACAAACTCTGGTGAGGATGTGGAAAGACTCATTCACTGCTCTCTAAATATAAAATGGCAAAACCCCTATGGAAGACAGTTTGGCACTTTCTCAAAAAGTTGGAAATAACCATCTGACATGTTAATGATGATGATGATGATATGATGATAATAATAATAATTCCACAATATATATTCTAAAGAAACAAACCAGTGTATGCACACCCATGTTTACTGCAGCAAATTATTCACAGTAGTAGAGAGATGGAAGTAGCCCAAGTACCCATCAACAAACTAATGGATATAAAAAAAAACAAACCCAACTGTGACACACACAGAATATTACACAATAATGGAAAATAATGAACTTGTAAAACACTATATAACATGGGTGAGTCTGGAGAACACTGTTGCGTGAAATAGCTGTCACAAAAAGGACAAATACTGCATAAGACTGCTATTATAAAGATAGGATGGACACAGAGAAGGGAGTGGAGAGCAGGAAACTAGTGGATATATAAAGAATACTGCATTAGAATAGGTGCTGGGAAGAACTATCTATAAGGAATGGATAATTAAGCATTATATGTATTACAATTAAAAATTTGGAACAAGATGTGAATTACAAGGTTATTTGGAGGTGAAAGAAAGGGGGAGGGAGGTAAATGTATATCAATTAATGAGGAAAAACCTAACCTTTCTGTAAAATTTCACTTCAATCACAATTAATAAGTAAGCTGAAGATATATATAGATATGTACAGAATCATTCTAGTACAGTTTTAAGAAACATTGATCTTTCAATAGTATCTATACCAGTGCCTTTGCATAGTCATTGAAGCACAAATAGACATTCTTTTAGTATTCCTTACATTCAGCCAGGATCTATCCTTTGAGCTGTAGTGTTGGAGAAGAGCACCGAACATCCCATTGACAGCCAAGAGAACAAACAGATATACATTGGAAGTGATGCTGCCAGAGTGCTTTTGGGAGGCAAGAATGATGAGGCTTTGCTTCACATACTTTGGACATGTTGCTAGGAGGTGCTGTTCCTTGGAAAGGGACATGACGTTGTGAAGGGCGGAGGGTCAGTGAAGAAACTCAAGCAAGTAGATTGACATGGTGACTGCTTCAATGGGCTCTTTTGTGTCAGGAAGTGTGAGAATAGCATAGGGCAGGACTGGGCTCAGATCTTTTGTCATAGGGTCATTAGGAGCCATACTTGACTCAAGGCACCTAACAACAACAATACCAGAGTTATGACAAACTTAGGAAAGAATTAAAGAAAAATATTTTCTGGAATATTCTTAGAGGAAAGGTGCTGGGGATTTTTTGTATTGTTTTCTACCCAACTTCTTTAGTCATGTACTAAAAAGGGAGCTTTGATGCCCCAGTGGCAGGAAACTGCACTGTAACCCCAAAGACACACAGTTCTAATTCACCAGGTGCTCTGCAGGACAAGGATGGGCAATCTCCTCCCATGTGATTTACTGCCTCTGAAAACCTGCTGGAGGGTCAGCTATGGGTTAGTTATGAGTCAGTTCTGACTTGATGGCACACAGCAAGAACAAAGTGCTACTTCTCAGTCCTATGCAGAAGTTACTAGTATATATTTCTTTGTGCCTCTGTTTTGCCAACTTCAACTTTGATCTAAAGATGAGACCGATGATACAAATCTATTGGTGTTGTGGTGACCATTAAAAACCAAACCTATTGCCACAAAGTTGGTTCCAACTCATAGCAATGCTACATTGGGTTACTTTATGGGTGGAGACTTCCCACCTGTTTTCTGTGGAGTAGCTGATGGAATCAAGCTGCCAATCTTTTGGATAGCAGTCTGGTGTGTTAGTTACTATCAAGTTAACTAAAATGCATAAAAATCCTATAAACAACAGATCTCAACTGTTATCTATCCTACATCATCCTTACACTTTCTGCCATATTTATGCCCACTGTTGTAATCACTATCCATCTCGTTGAGCTTCCTTCTCTCCTTTGCTGACAAAATTTCATCACCCTTGCCGCTAATAAAGTACCCTAGTTGGACTTTCTCAAAGGCAAATGTCTTTGTTCTTTTGGCATGATCATTAAATTTGTTTTGAAGGACTGTAAAAAAAAAGAGAGATTTTCATTTCCCAAACAAGAGTGTAGAATGAGAAGGATGAGAAGTTGAGGGCAGCTTGTTTAATAGGCATGCAGTTGTGAAAACAAGAAAGAAAAAAAATTTAAAAAAAATATATATATGCTATATTAAAATTAGTTCTGGGGAGCTCTGGTGGCCTAGTGGCAAGAAGCTGCAACTACAATCCCAGAGGTGCACGGTTCGAATCCACCAGATGCTCTGCCGGGGAAGGAGGGGCCATCTCCTCCTATACCAGTCAGATCTGATTTGACGGTACACGCACATAAAAATAATAAAATTTTTAAAAAAATTAGTTCTGACTCTGGTGGCCTAGTAGAAAGAAGCTGCACTGCAATCCTGAAGGCACACGGTTCAAATCCACCAGCTGCCTTTCGGGAGAAAGATGGCAATCTCCTCCTGTGCAATTAATGCCTCTGAAAAGGCCAGAGGGTCAGCTATACATCAGTTCTGCCTTGATGGTAAAAAACAACCAAAAACATGGAGTGACTGTGAATGAACTATTGCATAACAATGACAACTGTTGTTAGGTGTTTATGATTTATAGCAACCTGGTAAACAGTAGATCTGAATCCTGTTCTGTCCTGTCTTATGCCATTCTCATTATCTCTTACACACTTGAGCCCATTGCTGCAGTTGCTGTGTCAATTCATCATGTTGAGGTTAGCAAAACTTAATTTGGATCTCCGACTGGAGAGAGACAAACTTGGAAAGCAATCAAATAAATATTCATTTTCAGAAAGGGGTATTAAGACAAAGCCTGGGATTTAGGGGTAAATGGAAGTACTTTTCAAAAGTCAATAATCCAAAAGTCCAGAAAGTCTTTAAATGAGCCAAAGATTAAATCCGAGAAAAATCTTTGCAAAGGACTCAACATACTAATAATCTTTTCCATCTCCCTGGTTGTTGTTATGTGCCGTGGAGTTGCTTGCAACTCATAGCAACCCTATGCAGAACAGCCCTAAACTCTGCTCTGTCTTGTGCCAATTGCACTTTCTCCGACACTCCCATCCCCATCTGATAACCCCAGTCACTGAATCAATCCACCTCATAGAGGGCCTTCCCCTCCTGCTTGTTGTCTCTCTGCCCTTCCCAGCATGATGTCCTTCTCCAAGGACCTGTCTCTTCTTACATGTCCAAAGTATGTTAAATGGAGCATCCGAATCCTTGCCTCCAAAGAGCCACCTGGTTTAACCCTTTGCAGGACAAATCTGTTTGTTTTCCTAGCAGTCCATGGTATTCTCAATACTCTTCTCCAGCACCACAGCTCGAAGGCATCAATTCTCCTTCTGTCCTCCTTGGTCATTGTCCAACTCTCTGATGCATAACAAGTGATTGTGAAGACCATGACCTGTATCAGATGCACCTTAGTCTACAGAGAGGAAAGAAAAACCCCCAGAAACTTTAATGACTAGCTTTCTGCATCATCTCTCTCTGTCTCTGTTGCTTTCTCTCTCACTCTCATTGCTGTTAAGTTGGAACCAATTGATAGCTGACCCTCCAGTTTGCTTCCTAGGCTGTAAATCACATGAAAGAAGATTTCCCATATTTCTCCCTCAGAGCATTTGGAGGATCAAAATTTCCAGAGAGATGTCACCTTTGGGTTAGCAGTGCAACTCTCTATGAATTATATTATCAGAGGTTCCCTCTAAAATACTTAAACTGGTACAATTAGGTCAAGCCATTTTCTTAAGCCAAAACTTTCTTTAAGCCAAAAATATAGGTAGTCCCTGATTTACAATGTACTCAAATTATGAGAAATTGGACTATAATTGTCTGCTGTTTAGGTGTTTTGTGTGTGTCCATTTTATTATTAGTAGTATGTTGCAGTGCATAATTTATTGATGTTATCATTCTTAAATGTTCCTTCACAGATGTTCAGTTTTCTAATTTACTGATGAAAACACTGTTGGATTTACAGATGCTGGCAATGAGAAGGCAACAATAATGGCAACTACAAAAAAAAAAAAAGAAAGAGGTACTTGATTTACATCAGAACTAACTTACAATTGAGTTGTTATAATAGAATCCTGATATAAGTTAGAGAACTACCTATAAAATGGCCAAATTACTAGAACCAGATGGAATCTACCCAATTATTTCCTAGGAAATCAGGGTTAAATTAGTAAATTCTTGGCTCACATGCCTAATGAACAATCATTAAAAATGATCACTAAGCTGAATGAATTACAGACTTTCGTGTCCAAGGACTCAATGGGTGACTTGGAGAATTTCAGGTCAGAGAGATTCATCTGCATATTATGAAAGCAGAATGAGAAACTAAATAGAAACTCTAGACTATAAAACTTCAGAATATTCTTGTCTACTTTTCATGTGTCAGCTTGACCCAGAATAAAGCCTTAGCAATAACTAATGGAAACTACGCAACTTTCACGAGAATCTTAATACCATGTGACAAATTGTTTTCCTAGTTGTCTCTCACAGGCATGTATTTCAAAGGACAGTAGGGCTCAAAGCTTGTTCACAGCCATTCTAACTCTCAACTCCAGGGAGAACCACCCAGCCATGGACATTGTTTACTCTTCTTAGGTAATCATTGCAAATCCTGCACTTTAGTGCAAGCAAAATCTTAAATCCTTTTGTAGTCCTTTCTTCATAATCCCTTGTTGATTTTGTTTCCAGCACACTCAGCATCCTAAGGATTCTATCTAAATATAAGGATGTATCCTTGCCTTTAACATACGTTCCAGCATATCTATCTTTACAACATCCCCTCCACCATTATTACCACCAACACTATCACCACCATGCCATCATATAACTTTTCCCCATGTTTCGTTGTTTGTGATGTACAAGATTGATTCCTGACTGTATGAACCCCAGAATCTTCAGAAAACCACTGTCAGTATAGGCAATTAAGTCCAGAATAACAGGATTAACTTAGATAAATAACATGAAGCTCTGTGTTTACTTAGGAAGGATATGAGGGGCCACTTGAAAGCGTCTTAATAAACATATCTTGTGTTGGGAAGCTATCAACAGCTTTAAAAACCACCCACTCTCACTTCTACTCCCCCAACACTCTAAAACATAATGGTTTACTCATTTACTTGTTAAGATTTCAGCCAAAATGATGTAATTTCCAGAAGAGCTACAACATTTGAACAGAGGAGGTTTTACTTTATTTGTAAAAATAATTGAATGTCTTCAAATGTTCTTGGCCCCCCTCGCAGTAAAACAAATAAAAGGCTAATGGCAAATACCCATGTCATCAAGCAGCTCACTGATGAATTGATGCTATTTCTGCTAACCTCTCTGCTTTTATTTCTTGGCTTGACATCTGAAAAAGACCAAATGATTATGGGCTTAGAAAGGAAATTATATTGCTTTATTTTTTTAAAAAGTTAAGTCATATGTGGATTTCTCCCATGCCCTTTAGATTCTCCTCTAAGATAAAGGGTCCTATTATTTAGAACCATATGTTTTGTGAATCATGTCAATGTCATCAACTCTTATTTCTTTTGCTTCTTTAAAAATTCCACAGAATGAACAAAAAAATATTGACAGCCAAATTGTTCCTGTGAAGGGCTGTTCCCTAGGCAAAATTGGCAAATGAGTAAAGTTCACTTTCTCTTCTCTTTATTTCCCTTCCCTGGAATCCCTACTGTCTCATACCATGTTCAAAACCTAAAAGGAATGATTTGCTATCAGTGGTGTTTTAGTTCCCAAGAAATGCTAGGACAGTCAAATCATAGCACGCTCCTCCAGTGTGCCTCCTCCAAAGAAAGTTCTACCTCTGTATTCACTTTCTGAAAAACATCCTGCAGGCAAAATGTGCAGATTGTGACAGTTGGTAGAAAAGATATACAACTGTGTAGGGAATACAATGTTAGAACACCTGCTTCCCTGCATGGAGACTATGAGGGCAAAACAACATCTGTGAGCTAGTACCACCAGCAGCAAGCCCAGTACTGTTAAATTCAAAGGGCCTCATCATTCTAAGAACGTTAATAGGTGAAATGCAGAATATCTTTACAAGGAAGGTGTTCAAGGGAAAATGGTAGTAATGAAAACAAAGAGTAACACAGCACAGAGATTAAAGCATAAACTTTAGAGTCAGAAAGACTGAATTAAAGAGTCAACAATGTCCCTAGCCATGTGACCTTAAGCACATTATCTCAATTCCATGAACTCTCCTTTCTTCACATATAACATGAAAATAATACCTATCAAGTAAGACTGTGAAGAAAATAGAGAGGGGAAAATTATGAATACTAAGTACATGATATTCAACAAAGGATCATTACACCACTTCCTAAATCTAAGTGAAGTCATTTAACCTCATTGTGTCTGTTTCTTTATTTTCAAACTGGAATAATAGTTTGTCCATCTATCTTATTATTAGCATAGGATCACCAGTAAGGAAATCAACGGGAAACAGCTTTGTAAAGCCAAACAGACAAATCAAAGGATGATGATCAGTAGCCTAAAATGATAGTCTGAAAATGTCAACTTCCTAAATAAAAAAGGTCAAGATCTAAATGGTTTTATGCCTTGGTTCCTGTGTCCCTACATTTGATGAACAATCTCAACAAATAGAGTCAAGAGTTTCATCTGAATCAAGTGTTTAGTACTCTATTCAGCATCTGTCAGTCCCGAGTTACAACTCTGCAATTTGCCCTATTTGCCTTTGGCTTCTGCAATATCTTTAACGAACTTAGGTTTCTGTATCTGCTGATTTTGTTATTTACATACGAATTTTTCCACATAGCTCTCCTAATTTAAATCTGTACATTTATTTTGACATCTCATTCTTATTATTATTCTTATTATATATTATATTATATTATATTATATTATATTATATTATATTATATTATATTATATTATATTATATTATATTATATTATATTATATTATAATTTATTTTGACATTCTCATTCTTATTCCACTGATTGTTCCTTCCTACCACCTCTCCCCATCCTGTTTTCTGCAAATATCAGTACATATTTCTCTACTGGGACCAAGGGTTAGATTGTCCATTTGAGCCCAATGTGTGAAGAATGTCACTTAATCTGACAATATTGCAGAATAAAGTTGTATTTCTTTAACAAGTATGAAAATGTTCCTGATCCAGTGCATTCCTGTGGGGAATAATATATGACACACATCATCCATGGTCTTTCGTTCAAAGGATCATTATGAGTTGTCAACAACTTGATGGCACTTAACAACAACAACATAGAAAGAGCTCTGTTGGCCTAGTGGATAGAGAGTGATGCTACCAAGCCAAAGTTGGGTGATTTTAATCTGCGACTCTTGGGCCTAGTTTTGATTGGTTTTGGCCAAACATTCTTTTAAGTGGTATAGCGCTGGTCTGTCCATTTGCTGTACAGAGGTCATTCATGGTTGCTGTTATGCTAAACACTGTGACACTGATGTGTTAAATGAGATAATGGTTACATATGGAGGACAGTGTTTGCTGGAGCTTTCCGACAAAAACAAGCCTGGAAGTAGGAGTAGCATCCACTTCTGAAATAGCTTGCCTCCAGAAACTCTATGAATGTGGAGAAATGAAGAAAGATATACAAGTGTTCAGGTCTTAACAATAACAACAATATTCCTGGGATATGTGTGGCAAGATTTCAGTTTCACTCAGTCCTAATAAAGTAAAGAATAGATGAGATTCAAGCGAGCTTACATGCTTAAAATTTGTGGACAATACTCTTTTTTTTGGTCTATTTCCAGGGATTAGACAAATGGAGGGGATTTAGGTAGTATATCTTGGAGTTACATGCAAAAAGAGAAGAAAATACATTTTGAGAAGATTACAAATAGGTAGTAGATCTAGTGGGGTAGTCTGTAGAGAATTGTCCTGATAACCCAAAGGCCATGTCAAATCCACCAGCACCTCCATGGGAGAAACATAGACAATCTCTTCCAAATATGGTTTCCAGGCTTAGAAATCAAATGGATGTCCAGGTATGAGTTGGTTTTGATTCTATGACAAGGAGTTTAATTTGAGATAAATAGATAGCTATAGCTATAGCTAGCTGCACTGCTAACCCAAATGCTGAGCGTTTGCGGCCATTGGCATTCCACCACTGACTGCGAGAGAAACATGGGCGATCTCTTCCAAATGTGATTTACAGTCTTTGAAACCCAGTAGACAGCCACTCTGAATCAGAACCAATCCAAAGGCAGGAAGTTAGTTTGTGGGTTTGTGTAATTTTTAAAAGTAGGTAGATGCAAGTAACAGTATTTGACACATAATAACAATTAATTAGATTTTTTACTAATTACTCTTCTGATTTAGTAAGATCATTTCTACATAAAAATTTATAAATGGCAACTTTTGTGTTTGAACTGTTGTGTCTTAGAAATCAATAGCCCTCTGAACTTTTCCAATAATGAATGCTTTGGGAAATTATTAATGGGGCACAAGAAACATAGGGATCATTTGGAAGTCTTAAACTCTATTAATAAATTAAAATTGGATTCAAGATTCAAATGAGAACTGCAGTGATTAAAAGACTCTTAAAAGATTTTTTTTTGGCCCCAAAATACAGTCTTATTTTGTGGAGGGAATTGCTAGGTCATGAGAAACTCAATCTCTTCCATAGTTAATCAGAATATTATTTTGTAAACTGTATGTGATAACACATCAATGTGTGAAAGATTTTTAGAGCCCTCAAGAGTTGTCATATGAAGTGCCAGGTTTTCATTATTTTTTGAAAAGTTGGTGAAAAAGAAAACAGACATATCCCATTTGATTTGCTCCCTGTCATATTAAAAATGCAAGGTCCCTTTTTGTCCTTAGGCAGAGTGAAAACATAATCCCATTGTTTTGCCTAACACCTGGATAGTGGCAGAGGAGAATGAATGAAGGGCATGTTTCTCACCAGAGGGTAGAAATTACCTTCTAGCTGCTTTCATGTCTATTTACAAGCCCTATTTGTCATTATACCCAACTTCCTACCCTTATTTCATTCATATTTCCTTTGCTTTTATTCTACTTCTTGAGCTATAAACACTGGGAGAGTCAAGTTTAACAAGTATATTGAGCTCTGTACATCTCTGAGGGTAGATCAAACAAAAATGAAAAAATTATAGTTAATAGTAGAGCCTGAAGGGAGCTCTGGTGGCCTAGTGGTTAGAAGCTGCACTGCAATCCCAGAGGTGTCTGGTTCGAATCCACCAGATGCTCTGCTGGAAAAGGAGAGACAGTCTCCTCCTGTACCAGTGAGATCTGATTTGACGGTACACACACACAAAATAATAAAATAAAATTTAAAAAGAAAATAGAAGGGCCTGTTTCAACATGGTTATATTAAATTATTCTACCTATTTTTCCATTTCTTGTTATAATAAATAAATGAGTAAACTATGTAGTTCATTTCCCTAATCTGAATTTATTAAAATATGTTGTTGTTGTTAAGTGCCGTCGATACGTAGACGACGACTCATAGTGACCCTATGGAAGAAAGACTTGAACACTTGTATATCTTTCAACATTTCTCCACATTCATAGAGTTCTGGAGCAAGCTATTTCAGAAGTGGATGCCACTCCTGCTTCCAAGCTTATTTTAATAGGGGAGCTCCACCAAATGCTGTCCATCATGGGTAACCATTATCACATTTGACACATCAGTGTCACAGTGTTTAGCATCACAGCAACCTCGAGTTACCTCTGTCTGTACAGCAAATGGATAGACTAGTGCTATACCACTTAGAAGAATATTTG
>NW_006399881.1:2066710-2081997 GCF_000299155.1 Elephantulus edwardii
AAAATCTTGCCTTATACTACACCATCCTCACATTTTTGCCAGGCTTCAGCCCATTGTTGAAGTCACTCGGCCACTTTATCTCATTGAGCATCTTCATTTCTTTCTGTGACGCCCTATTTTTCAAGTGTGATGTCTTCTTTTAAGGATTGAAGCCTCCTGGTAGCATGTATGTGAGATGGCACTTGCCTCTAAAAAGCATCCAGGTTGACTTTACTATAAGACTTGTTTACTATAAGATTTATTGGTTCTTTTGAAAACTCTTTGTCTATTCAATACTCTTAACCAGCACTGCAATTCAAAGGCATTATTCATAGTCCAACATCATATGCAGATGAAGCAACTGAAAATACTGCCATATGTGTCAGATTTTCCAAATGCAAGATACCTATTTTTTTGATTGCTGATTCCTTGAGTGTTTAGGTAACATGTAAGTAAAATTAAATCCTTGACCATTTCAATCCTTTCTTCATTTTAAATTTTTGTACAAGTTGTGAAGAATTTTTCTTTCTTAACGTTAAGGTGTAATTTCTTCAATAAAATCTTCAAGTCTTCATCACTTTTGACAAGCAAAGCTATGTAATCTGTATACTGTAGGTTCTTGACAAGTTTTCTTATGCCCCAGATGCCATATTCTGCTTCATTATAATGCAACTTCTTGAATTATTTCCTCAGCATACAGACTGAATATGTATGGTGAAAGAATACAACTCTGACTCACACTTTTCCTGCCATTACATCATGCAGTAGCCCTTTGTTCAGTTGAAATGATTGCTTCGTGCTCTATACACAGGTTCTGCATGAACACAAGTGTTCTGGAATTCCCACTCTTCTCAATGTTATTAATAGTTTGTTACGATTTACACAGTCAAATGCATATTGCATAATCAATAAAACACACGTAAACATCTTGATTGTGTTTATGTGAAACCTATACATGGACCCTCTGTGAGGTGGATTAACTCAGTGACTGGAGTAATTGGGATGGGTGTGTCAGAGGCAGTGCGATTGGCACAGGATAAAGCAGGGTTTAGGGCTGTTGTACACAGGGTCACTATGAGTCGCAAGTGACTCAATGGCACATAACAACAACAACAACATACTTGGACCAGGAAGCAGTCCTCAGAACAGAGCAAGGAAACATGCATGGTTTAAAATCGGGAAAGAAGTGCTTTAGGGATGCATCCTGTCCCCACACCTTTGCAACCTGTATGGAGAACAGATCATTCGGAAAGCAGGGCTTTATGAGGAGGAATGTGGCATCAAGATTGGAGGATCATCAACAACCCACGATATGCAGACGACACAACCTTACTTGCTGAAACTGAGGCAGACCTGAAGCACTTGCTGCAGAAGATCAAGGACTGTAGTCTTCAATATGGTTTGAAGCTCAATATCAAGAAGACAAAGATTCTCAGAACTGGGCCAACTGGCAACACTATGATAGATGGAGATGAGACTGAGGTTGTTAACAATTACCTCTTACTTGGCTCCACTATCAACACTCTTAACACCAGCAGTCAGGAAATCAAAAGACAAATTGCAATGTGAAAATCTGCTGTCGGGGATCTCTCTAGAGTGCTGAAAAGCAACAATATCAGTCTAGTGACTGAGGTGTGTCTAATGCAGGCCGTGGTCTTCCCAATTATTTGTTATGATTCTGAGAGCTGGACAACGACTAAGGACGACAGAAGAATCAATGCCTTCGAGTTGTGGTGTTGGAGAAGAGTTTTGAACATACCAAGAAAAGAAATAGGTCTGTCTTGGAGAGGGTGAAACCAAGTTTCTCCTTGCACGCTAGGATTTTGAAGCTCCATCTCACATATTTTGGGCATGTGGCTAGGAGAGTCCAGTCCTCAAAGGACATCATGCTCTGAAGGAGGGAGGGACAGCACGAGAGAGGAAGACTCCGGATGGGATGGATTGTTACAGTAGCTGAGGCAATGGGAGTTGGTGTGTTGGAATTAGTGAGACTGGCTCAGGATAGGGCAGGGTTTAGAGTTGCTGTGGGTTGCTATGAGTCTCAGGCAACTCGATGGCACATAACAACAAACATCTTTCTGCTATTCTCTGCCTTCAGCCAAGAGGCATCTGTTAATCAGCAATGGTATCCCATGTGCCACAATCTTTTTTCAATGTCACTTGAATTTCCAGTAGTTCTTTAAATGTACTCACTGCTTCATCCTTATTTGAATAATCTTCTAATGATATTTTAAAATATTTTTTGAGCTCTGTTGGATCACTTTTTAAAAAATGGGTACACATATGGATTTCTTCTAACCAGTTGGCCAAGTAGCAATCTTTCAAATTTTTTGGCATAGATGAATATGTCCAGATTGGCATCTTCTGTCTGAACACATCTCAATAGTTATCCCATAAGTTCTATGAGCCTTATTTTTCCTTTAAGCCAGTTCCTTCATTGGAGCCTGAACTTCTTGATTTATCACCATTGGTTCTTGATCATATGCTACTTCCTGAAATAGCACAGTGTCATCTGTTTAAGAGTAACTGTATATTCCACCCATCTTCTATTTCTCTTTCCTGCATTGTTCAATATTATGTCATGGAATGCTTCAGTATTGAAACTCTAGGCTTGATTTTCTTGTTTTTTACTTCAGTTCTTTCAGCGTGAGCAATGCTGATCATGTTCTTTACTTTTTGCTTTCCAATTCCAGGTTTTTGTATATTTCTTTATTAACACATAATTTAAAATTTTCTATTCATCACACTTATTTAATAATTTCTCCCTTTTTAAATAATCTCTGAGTATATTTTACTTTTCTCAAAAATCTTTCTATTTTTACATATTTTATTGGTTTATTTACATATTTATTTACATATCATTACATAGTTTATTGGTTTGCATATGGTCATTCATATGCACTGTGTTACATATACATTGTGTATTTTACAATCATTAATATAAATTTCTTATAATTACTATTCATCTATGCCTATTTTCACCTTGTCTTTTCATATATCCATTGAATCTCTCCTATTCCTTCAGCCACCTACTAATCTTGGCTATCCTAGTGATTTGCATCCTTCTCATTGCCACCCCCTTATTTTCCCTTTCCCCTTTTGAAAATTTCTACAGATCTTGTACAGTTACTCTTCTATTTTCACATTAATCATCTTATGCAGTATTTATCCTTATGAGACTAAGTTACTTTGTTCAACATAATGTTCTCTAGACTCTCTCATGTTAAATAATACTTTACGAAATCAGTGTGCTGCATAGTATTCCATTGCACGAATGTACCACAATGTCTCAATCTAGTGGTTTGTTGATAGGCATTTGGATTGTTTTCATTTTCTTGCTATTGTAAATAATGCTGTTATGCACATAGGTGTACATATCTCTGTGTCCCAGTTCTATTTTTCTTGGGGTGGATTCTTAGTAGTCAATTATCTGGTTCATGTGGGGTTTCTATGTGTAAGGAATACTCATCTTTTAAAATTTTCTGTTTATCTAACATATTTAATGATTTTTTTCTTTTACCTTTACTTTCTGCACATTTAAGAGTAAGTTTTAGAGTTTCTTCTGGCACTATTTTTTGTCTTTTTCTTCTCCATCTTTGTAAAAACATTTTTACCTTCCTCATTAATCATATCCTTGATATCATCCCACAATTTGTTTGGTCTTTGGTCTTAAGTGTTCAAGACATTGAATTTATTATTTTTACACACACACACACACACACACACACACACACACACACACACAATCTCTCTCTCTCTCTCTCTCTCTCACTGGTTTATTGACAAAGTTTGTATACATTTTTGGGGTTATTTTTAAATTTTCATACAGGCTTACTTACAAAATAAGTTTTTCACACAGGATCTTTGCCCTTTTCTTTACCCACTCCTCCTTCCACCTATTATATTGTGTAACCCTATGATTAAGCAACCCCCTCCCCTCCTTGGATCCTCATTCTACAATAATGGTCTTATACAGTAGTTGTCTTTATGAGACTTAGCATAATGTTCTGTAAACTTTTGTTATGATACTCCTGTCAGAGATGGTATTGCCAAATGTTTGTTCCCAATCAGTATAGGTTTTCTTTTCACTCTCTTTGAAAAAGATTTTGATGAGCACAGAGATTTAATCTTTAGAAGGTCTCATCCATCATTTGTATCCTCTTTAGATTGTACATTTCTGGCTAAGTTTGGCAGTCCCTTTATACCTTAAACTAGGCCTTCAGAGCTTGATAATAGTTTGTATCTTATGAACTTTATGGTTTTGGGCTCTATTCCCAGGTCTCTGATCCACCTTGAGTTGATTTTTGTGTATGGTGTGGATGTATATCCTGTTTCAGCTTTCTGCAGTTAGCAGCCCAGTTTTGCCAGCACCATTTATTGAAGAGGTTGTCATTTCCCCATTTGATAGGTTTGATTTCCTTGTCGAATTATCAGTTGACTGTAGATAGATGGGTCTATTTCTGGGGTTTCAATTCTGTTCCATTGGTCTATGTACCTGTCATTGTACAGTACCATGCTGTTTTGGTTACTATAGCTATGAAGTATTTTGGGGTCAGGAAGTACTATGCCCCCCACTTCATTTTTTGTTTTTCAGAAGTACTTTGTTATTTGTGTCTCTTCTCCAAATAAACTTAACAAATTCCCTACCTCCTTGAAAAATGAATTTGGTATCTATATTGGGAGTGTGTTGAACATGTAGATTGCTTTTGGTAGGATTATCATTTTCACAATATTAAGTCTTCCTATCCATGAATTATTGTTGTTGATTGCCTTTGAGTCAAGCACAACTCATAGTGACCTTTTGAACAAAAGGCCTGAAGCCCCTCTACAATTATTGACATTTATCAAAGTTCATAGAGTTTCTGGAGGCATGTTGTTTAGGAAGTGGATACCACTCCTGCTTCCAAAACTGTCACAGTATGTTATTATTAGTTGAGTCACCTGCAAGGCATAGTGACCCTATGTACAGCTGCTCTGAACCCTTCCCTGACCTGAGCCAGTCTTACTAATTCTGACACACCAACCCCCGTTGGCCCAGTTACTGTATCAATCCATCTCATCCGGGATCTCCCTCTCCTGCGCTGTCCATCCAACCTTCCAAGCATGATATCCTTCTACAAGGACCAATCTCTCCTGGTCACGTACCCAAAGTAAGTTAGATGGAGCCTCAAAATCCTAGCCTCCAAGGAGAGAATTGGTTTCACCCTCTCCAACACAGAGCTATTTGTTTACTTGGCAGCCCATGGTATCAAGACTATTCTGCAATACCACAACTTGAAAGCATCTATTCTTCTGTCATCCTTAGTCATTGTCCAACTCTCTGAAGCATACATAACAAGTACTTGTGAACACCATCGCCTGGATTAGGTGCACCTTTGTATCTAGACTGACATCTTTGCTCTTCAGCACTCTGGAGAGGTCCATGACAGCAGATTTTCCCACTGCAATTCATCTTTTGATTTCCTGACTGTTGGTGTTAAGAGTGTTGATTATGGATCCGAGCAAGCTGTAATTGTTAACAACCTCAATCGCTTCTCCACCTATTATGGTGATACCAATTGGCCCAGTGTTAAGAATCTTTGTCTTCTTGATATTGAGCTTCAATTCATATTGAAGACTACAGTCCTTGACCTTTTGCAGCAAGTGTTTCAGGTCTTTTTCAGTTTCAGCAAGCAAGGTTGTATCATCTGCATATCATAGGTAATGAATCTTTCTCCTATCTTGATGCCATACTTTTCTTCATAAAACCCTGCCTCTTGAATAATCTATTCTGCATAAACAAGAAGCATCCCTGATTCACTCCTTTCCTAATTTTGAGCTATGCGGTGTTTCCTTACTCTTTTCTGAGGACTACTTCCTGGTCCAAGTGTCCATGAATAGGGAATATTTTTCCATTTATTTAGGTCTTTCATTGTGTCTAACAAAAATGTTTTGTAGTTTTCTTTGTATAGATCTTTTGTGTCTCTAGTTAGGTTAATTCCCAAGTATTTCAATTCGTGGTTGGCTATTGTAAATGGTATTACTTTCTTAGTTTCCTTCTCTGAGTTCTCTTTTTTACTGTAGAGGAATCCCACTGACTTGGATATAGATTTTATATCCTGCCATTCTATTAAATTGGTCAACTAGCTCTAACAGTTTTTTGTTGTTGTTGTTTTGGTTTTTTGTTGTTGTTGTTGTTTAGTCCTTGGGGTTTTCTATGTACACTATCATATCATCTGTGTAGAGTGACAGTTTAACCATCTTTTTGTTGAACAGGATGCTTTTTATTTCCTTCTCTTGTATTTCCCTAGCAAGTACTTCCAATACAATATTGAATAGAAGTGGTGACAGTGGGCATCCTTGTCTGGTCCCTGTTTGCAAAGAAAATGCTTTTAGTCTTTCTCCATTGAGAATGGTGTGGGCTCTTGGCAAGTCCCTTCTATTCCAATTTTGCTGAGTGTGTTAATCAGGAAAGGATGTTGTTTTTGTCAAATACCGTTTTTTCATCAATGCTAGGATCATGCGGTTCTTGTTATTTGTTTTGTTAATGTGGTAAATTACGTTGATTATTTTTCTTATGTTGAACTATCTTTTCATACCTTTTATCTCACTTGATCATGATGAATTTTTTTAAATTTTTTTTTTTTTGGATTCTCTTGGGTAGGATTTTGTTATGGCTTTTTGCATCTATATTAATGAGAGATATTGGTCTGTAGTTTTCTTTTTTGGTAATATCTTTGCCTGGTTTTGGTATTAGGGTTATGCTTGCTTCCTAGAATGTCTCTGGGAGTGTTCCTTCTTTTACTATTTTTTGAAATAATTTAAGTAGAATTGATGATATATCTTCTCTGAATGTTTGGTAGAATTCAGCTGTGATTCAGGACTTTTTTTTTTTTGTAGTGGAGTCTTTTTATGACCTGCTCAATTTATTCTTTTGTTGTGGGTCTGTTCAAGTATTCTACATCTGACCATGATGATCTGGGTAGGGCATGAGATTTAAGACATTTGTCTACTTCCTCTAAGTTTTCTAATTTATTAGAGTATAGCTTTTCATAATATTCTGATATTATAGATTTAATTTCCTCTGTTTTTGTTGTGATGCCACATCTATAATTTTTTAATCTAGTTATTTCTGTCTTCCCCTTTTTTAATTTTGTTAAATTTGTCCATGGTTTGTCAATTTTATTGATCCTTTCAAAAAAACAGCTCCTGGTCTTATTGATGTTTTCAATTGTTTTTCTGTTTTCTATCTCATTGATTTCAGCACTTCTTATAATTTCTTTTCTTGTAGAGGCTGTTGGGCTGCATTGTTGTTCTTTTTCTATTAGATGAAGGTATTGAGTCACATCAATAGTTTTGTTTTTTTTCTTCATTTTTTATGTCTTTGCCTATTGCTATAAACTGCCCCCCTGAAGACTGCCTTAACTGCATTCCAGAGGTATTGTTAAGTTGTATTTTCAACATCATTTGATTTGAGGAACATTTTTATTTCATTCTTTATTTCTTCTATAACCCAGTTGTGTTCTAGCAGGTTGTTATTTAGCTTCCATGTTAGCAGCTTCATAAGCTTTATCGTCTTGTTAATTTCTATTCTAATGGCTACTTAATACAAACACAAAATAACCTTGTGTTATTTAAATGTTTTTTAATTTGTTTAATTTGTGCCCTAATTTGTGATCAATTCTGAAAAATGTGTCATGTGCACTTAAGAAGAAAGTGAATTTAGTTTTAGCTGGGTGCAGTGCTCAGAATACATCTACAAGGTTGAGTTGGTTGACTGTGTAGTTTAGGTCTTCTGAATCTTTGTTAAGTTTCTTCTGAATTGACTGATCCTTTGGTGAGAGTGGTGTGTTAAAATCTCCTACCATGATTGGGGTCTCCACATCAACATATATAATCTGCTTTCTTGACTCTGGGGTACCCATGAGGTCTCTAATATTCTCTGCTTTTTTTGGAGAAGTCTTAATTTATTTTTTTTCACAGTGTTTGAAGTTTCCTACTGCTTTCTTGACGTTATGTGAAGATTTTCTTATAGTTTCTATTGTGTCTCTGAAAGTTGTTGTCAGGTTTTGGCTTTATAATGTTACTAATCAGTTGCCAAATTAAAATGTTCAGTCTATGGAGTGAGCTACCCACTGTACTGTAAGTCTTTTCTGGAAAAATTTGCCTTTCCTAAAGATCTTGAACTTCTCTCTCGTCTGCAATGCAGCCCTGTAGGAATCTCACCTCGATGTAGTCCCCTGACAGCAACTCTATAGGCCTCCTTCATGTATGAAGTGGCTGAGTGGGATGAGACCATGTGCTCTACTCCCGCAGTTTCTTATGAACATTTTCTCTTGGAACTTAATGTCTTCCTTTGTTTGGGGAATGTCAAGAGATTAGAGATCAGGGCTGGCAGGTCACGCAGTTTGTGTGCAGGGGATCTCAAGTCGACCACCTCTCTCTCCCAGAGAGCTACAAAAATTCTTTCCCTGCTTATATTTATGTAAAGTCAAGTCTCTTGTCCTATATGGACCCTATATGGCCCTTCAGCTGTAGAGGCAAGATCTCTTAGATGCAGGGACCTGTAACCTGCTGGGATGGCCTTGCTCCTGCAGAGGCAAGGATCCCCAGATAGAGGAACCTATAACCCCAGGAACACCTCAGTCCTTTCTCCCCACAAGCAATGGAGAGTTCTCACTGTAGGCACCAAGCCTCCCTTCCCATCCCCTTTCCTCCTGCAGCTTTGACTTTATTCTTCAGATTTTATTTTATTTTCAGATGGGATAACCTCAAGGTAATATTTTTTCTTGTTTCCTTGTTATGTTTATGTTTAACCTGCAAATATGCTTACTTTTTTCCAAATTAAAGCATTTGAATTTTTTTTAAAAAAGATGAATACTTTTTTTACTTGTATTTTTACCATAATAGTTTACTTTTTTCTTTATCTCAAATCTTATATTGGTTTGCTTACAAAGTTTGTATACATTGTGCTTCACACTCTTCTTCATTCATACTGTTTCATACAATTATTCCTATGATTATGTTTTAAAATATTAATCACCATTTTACCTTGCTCATCATTACCTCAAGGTCATATTTTGACTCTTGTTGATTTGTTTTCGTTTTCTTCAGCTTCAAATTGAACTTTAATGCTTGAAAGTAATTGACCTATAGTTGTTACATATTGTTCCATATTGTTCCATAGTTGGCCTTTATATTTGCTAATATTGAGCTTTTCTACTTTCTCTTTCCACAGATGTAGTCAATGTGAGTCTATGTAGTCTCTCATGTGAGGTGCATGTGTACACTTAAAGTATGTTTTTTTTTTAAAAAAAAAGGAATTTCCAATGAATAAATCATTATTGTACAAAATTCAATCATGGAATCTTTGGCTATATTTATGTCAGAAGGCCATTGTTTTCAAGTACTAATCTCGCTGAAAGTGATTTTAAAATGGCTGGAACAGTACATTAGCAGAGAACTCCCAGAAACTAGCTCGATTCAGAGGAGGTTATGGAATGAGGGATACCATTGTTGAAGTCAGATGGATCTCTGCTGAAAGCAGAGAATATCAGAAAGATGTTTACTTGTGTCTTATTGACTATGCAAAGGCATTATGATATAGATCATAAGAAACTATGAATAATATTGAGAAGAATGGAAATCTCAGGACATTTTCTTGTTCTGATTCAAAACCTCTAAATAGATTAAGAAACAGTTATTAGAATAAAACAGGGGAATACTATATGGCTTAAAATCAGGAATGATGTATGTCAGGGTTGTATTCATTTTCCATACCTATTCAATCTGTGTGCTGACAGGACCATTCAAGAAGCTGAACTATATGGAGAAGAATTTGGCATCACATAATGAGCTGTTATCTCAGGAGTGAATGTCAATTCTTGTTTGTCTGTCTCAGTGTCGAAGCTCCAATAAAACCTTTCCACCATGGGGAACCCTTAGTATTTGAAATACTAGTGGCATAGCTTCTAGTCTCACAGTGACATGCAAGCTACTATTGTACAGTACACTGACAGACAAGTGGTAGAAAACTCTTGACAACACACACAAAACAATTTCATAAAGAGAAGAGTGAATTCAAGTAGTGAATAGTAATCAATTTCAATTAAAGTGGTAATTTCTAATAAATTACTATAAACTTAAATCTTCATATCTGTGTATAGAGACAGCAAAACTAACAATATGTGATTATCTACTAGTATTTCTGAGAAACAGAGCATTTTAGAACTGTACAAGATCGCAGAGCTTGTGTCTTCCAACTCTCTGGTGTTTCACATGGGAAAACTCGAACATTCAAATGCTGGTATGAGTCATACTGCTGGTTAGTGACTAAGCAAAGCTTGACATTAACTCTAATAAAGATTTAAGTTTTCATTGATTTAATCAGTCAGCTTTACTTAGACTAAAAGGTTCAGAATGTTCTAAAAATGCTCAGAAACCTACCACCACAGAACAGTTTTAAATCTGTGCTCAATAATATTGTTTCAACCAGTCTCAAAAGGATTAGAAATGGTAAATCAGTCAGTAATTTTTGTTATGGTAAAGCAAGTTACAAAATATTTATTTCTATGTTGTGCTGATGACACAGAAAGAGGACGAGAAATGCTAAACAGGAAGATTTTGTATTCTTACATCAGGTTGGTTTCTAGACCTTAGGAAGATGCATTTCCCGTTTGCTTTTGTTTTGTTTTGTTTTTAATGCACTAACTTGTTAAAGGGTGCTTTAGTTTGCCATGTGGAGTTGTGCTGATAACCCAAAGGCAGCACATCTCTGAAAGTTTGAATCCACTCCTTGAGAGAAAGATGGGTAACCTCCTCCTGTGACATTTATGACTTCAGAAACCCAATGAAGGGTCTGCAAGGAGTGAGTCCAGATGTGACAACAATTGATTGAAAAATAGTCATGAGAGTTTCAGCAGGAAAGTTTTATGTACCAAACCAAACGAAAAGTTTTAGGAGAAAAGAGACTATCCAAATAACTGACCCTCCAGCAAGTATTCAGACACAGTAAATTACATGGGAGAAGATGGTCCATCCTCCCACAGAGAAGCTAGTAGATTTGAACTGCATACCTTTGGAACTGCAGCACAATTTCTTACCCCTAGGCCATCAGAGCTCCCTGCAGATTCTAGATAGCCATTCCAGTGAGTCACTCTGAATTTCAACTACTATGGAGGAAGCTTGGAAGTTCCCAGGCTAAAAAGGAATGGCCCCTGTCTCCACCGTGATTTCTCATTAAGTAATATCCCCAAAATCCATACTGACTTCGGATATCCACCCCACTTCAGGCTCTCAGGACTGTGGTCTTCAGCTCAAGAGGAGAGCAATAATATACAGGACCCTGATAGGACATCACCCTCACCTGAGACAATATACAACAGAAATGGATTGACATATACCAAGAAAAGCTTCACATAATGTCAAGAAAGCAGCAGGCAGCTCAAACATTGTAAAAAGACAAAATATACCTTCTCTTAAAAAAGCAGAGCATTTTACAGACTGAATGAATACCCCAGAAAGAGAGTCAGAAGAAATTTATTTATGTGGAGCCACAAAATAATGGAAGAAAGAATGAAAACTATAAAGTGAATACCCCAGAGACAGAGAACCAGAAGAAATATATTGGTGTTATTTGAACAGAGGGGGCAAAAATTTCAAGTGATGGAAGAAAGAGCTGATACTATAGATAAAAAGGTAGGAAAAAAATTAAAAATCAACAAAAGACAGAGAAAATACAACCAACACAGTATTAGAATTAACAGAAATAGATGAAAATGTAGTTCAGAATATCAAGACTGAAATTGCAGAAGTTTCCAACATGCTGGAGGGACATAAAGGGAGAACAGAAGAAATGGAACAGAGTGAGCTGGAAGACAAGAGCCTCAATGGGGACATACTAGAAGAGGAAACAGAAAGGAGACACAAAGGAAATAAGAAAACATTCGAATCATGTGAGATGACACCAAAAGGAACAGCATATTTATTATTAGATCACAAAATACCAGGGAGACAGAGAAAGCACTGAGAAAATTGTGCAGAAGGTACTAAATGAAAATTTTTCAGTAATTATGAATAAAAAAGAAATTCATATTCCAGAAGCTCAGTAAACCCTAAACAGACTGGACCACAAAAGAAAAACATCAAGGCATATCATAGTCAAATTCTCCAAAACCAAATATAAGTATAGAACATTGAGAAATTATGGTACATTCACAAAAAGAAATACTACACAGCATACATGAGTAATCATTTTATAAATTTCTACCTAGTGCTGGAGGTTGGAGCAAAATATACCAAGCAAATAACACACATAAAAAAGCAGAAGTGGCAATATTAATCTCTGATAAAATAGACATTGGCATCAAAACAACCAGAAAATATAAGGAAAGGCAATATATAATGATTAAAGGCATAATAGGCCAAAAAGACATATCCTTGGTCAACAGGTATGTATCAAATGATAGGCCTATAAAATACAAAAATAACAGTTAACAGAATTGAAGAAAGAAATAGACAGCAGCATGATAGTGATAGGAGACATAAACACACCACTCTCACCAAAGAATAGGTCAACTTGAAAGAAACATTGCAAAGATGCAGAGGATTTAAACTATACAATTCACTAATTGGACCTTGTGGATGTATTCAGAGTATTTCACCCAACTAAAAGTCAACTTTCTTCTCAAATAGACATGATTTATACTCCAGAACTGACCAAATATTAGGACACAAAACAAGTTTCAACAAATTAAAAACATTACAAAATTACAAAATTTCTTCTCTGACCACAATGCCACAAAACTAGAAATTAATGACAAGAGGTTAAAACTTACAAAGCCACTCATATAGAAGTTAAATAACATGAACATGTTTGGGATATATTGTTGTTGTTAGGTGCCGTCAAGTTGTAGACAACTCATATCAACCCTATGAACAAAAGGCCTGAGCACTGTTCATAGAGTTTCCAGAGGCAAACCATTTTGGATCCCACTCCTGCTTCCAAGCTTGTTTTAATCGGGAAGCTCCACCAAACACTGTCCACCATGAGTAACCATTATCACATTTGGCACAACAGTGTCACAGTGTTTAACATCACAGCAACCACAAGTTACCTCTGTACAGCAATGCACAGACCAGTGCTATACCACCTAGAAGGATGTTTGAATAAAAAAAAAATTAAATTTAAAAAATCCTAGAAATAAATGATAATAAAAATACAACATGTCAAAACCTCTGGCATACAGACAACGCAGTCCTCAGGAGACATAACAATAAGCAAACATATAAAAATGGAAAAAGCAAAATCAATGACCTAACTTGATACCTCCATCAAATATAAAAATAAAAACAATCTAATCCCAGACCCTCTAGAAGAAAAAAAAAAAACCCATAGATGGACAAAAGTTAAAATCAATGAGACAGAAAATTAATTTTAAAAAAACAAACCCACAACAAAAACCCAACAAAAAATTGAAACCATCAACAACGCCAGGAGCTCGTCCTTTGAAAAGGTTAATAAAATAGAAAAACCATTGACAAACTTAAGAAGAAAAAGAGAAGAAAGTAAGAATAACTGGATTAAGGAATGATGGAGGTGGCATAACAACAGAACCAGATGAAGTTAAATCTATAATATTGGAATATTATGAAAAGCTATACTCTGGTAAATTTGAAAAACTAGAAGAAATGGAAAAATTCATGGTCTACTGAGATTGACATGGGCATATTTTGAACACTTGAATAGATCCATCACAAAAGAAGAAATTGAGCAAGTTATAAAAAGACTTCTATACAAAAAGGTCCTGGGCCAGATGGCTCCATGGCTGAATTCTCCCAAACTTTCAGAGAAGATCTTTCTCCAATTCTATTTAAAATATTTCTAACAACAGAAAATGAAAGAATATTCCCATAGTCTTTGCATAAAATGAGCATAACTCAAATACCAAAACCAGGCAAAGATATTACAAAAAAAGAAAACATAGACCAATACCTCTCATGAATACAGATACAAAAATCCTAAAGAAAATCTGAGGCAAAAGAATCCAACAGCACATCAAAAGCATAATTCATTGTAACCAAGTGGGGTTCATAACAGGTATGCAAGGATAGTTCAACATAATAAATACAATAAACATAATTCATCACATCCACAAAACAGAGAACAAGAACCACATCATCCTGTCAACTGACTTAGAAAAGGCCTTGAATAAAAACTAATACCCCTTCCTAATTAAAACATTCAGTAAAATAGAAATAAAAGAGAATTTCCTCAACATAGTACAAAGTATATATGAAAACCAAGAAATAATACCATTCTCAATGGAGAAAGAATAAAAGCATTCCCCTTGTGAATAGGAACCAGGTAAGAATACCTGCTTTCACCACTTCTCCAATATTGTATTTGAAGTACTTGCTAGGGCAATAAAACAAGAGAAGGAAATAAGAGTCATCTAACTTGGCAAAAAGGTGGTAAAACTGTCACTATATGCAGACGATATGATACTGTACACAGAATACCTCAAGGATTAAAAAATAAAAACCTCTTTGGCCTAGTGGATCAATTTAGTAGAGGAACAGGGTACAAGATCAATATGCAAAATCACTGAGATTCCTCTACAGTAACAAAGAGAACTCAGACAAGAAAATACAAAAAGCAATACCATTCCCATTGCCAAAACCAAATTGACATAGTTGGGTGTAAACTTAACCAAAGAGACAAAGGACCTTTTAATAGAAAACTACAGAACTCTACCATGAGAAACCACAAGAGATCTAAATTAATGGAAAAATGTTCCCTGTTCATCTATAGAAGGACTCATTATTGTGAAAATGGCAATCCTACCAAAAACAATCTACATATTCAATGCAATAACAAAGAGACAGAAAAGGCAATTGACGTTTATTTGGAAAGGGAAGAGACCTTGACTAAGCAAAGGACTTCTGAAAAACAAGAATGAAGTTAGAGCATAGGACTCCCTGATCTTCAAGGCTTTTACACAGCTGCAGCAAACTAGCATGGTATTAGTACAATGACAGACACATAGAGCAATGGTACAGAATCCAGAGATTAAACTATTGACCTACAGTCTGCTGATGTTTGACAAGGAAATAAAGCTTATCAAATAGGGAAACAACAATCTTTTCAACAAATGGTGCTGGCAAAACTGGACTTCTACCTGCAGAAAGCTAAAACAGGATTCACATCTCACACAGTACACAAAAATCAACTCAAGATGTACCAGAAATCTAGGGGTAAAACTAAAAACAATAAAGATCATAAGAAGCAATAGGAGACCAAACTTAAAAGGCTTTGCCTATGGTACAAA
>NW_006399881.1:2082796-2089349 GCF_000299155.1 Elephantulus edwardii
GATTACTAGTAACATGTGTATCAAAGTCCAAAGGAAGAAGAGGAGAAAGAAGGGAGACTGAGGCAGGGAGTGGGGAAAATCTTAAGGTCACATAGTTAGGAAAAAGCCAGTGGAGATTTGAAAAGGTGGAATAATGGTGGGCATGGATCACTGGTGATTAATTTTATAAAACACAGTGTATGGGAATGATAAAGCGAATCCCAATACACAATGTGTATAAATGAAACACAATGTATATAGACAAATATTTAAAACATTTTCTTTAAAATGGTCATCATTTTTCAACTTAAAAAACAGCAGAAAATTATAACAAAAGACTAAAACATAAATTCTGAATTCTAACACATTCCTGTTCAAGAGAAAGTTTTCATATTCACTAATATCTCCACATAAGGTTACACATGAGACTTTGATTAGTTTATTGTCAAATTATCAATTCCCCAAAGAAGAATAAATGAGCTCTTGTGGCATGTTGTTGTTATGTGTTATCTAGTAGACTATGCTCATAGCAATTCCATGAACAATGGCTCTGAAATTTATCCTACCCTAAGCCAACTTCAACGTCTCTGACACATCTGACCGCACAGCCAGTCACTATGTCAATCCATCTCACCCAGGGACTTCCTTTCTTGCCCTGACCTTCTACTCTTCCAAGTATGATGTCCTTCTCCAAGGAATGGTACATCCTGACAATATGCCCAAGTATATGAAATGGAGCTTCATAATCCTCGCCTCCAAGGAATAAACTGTTTTTACCTTCTCCAGGACAGATATGTTTGTTCTCTTGGCAGTCCATGGTACATTTAATACTCTTCTCCAGCACCACATCTCAAAGTCATCAATTCTTCTTCTATCATCCTTAGTCATCCTTAGTACCAGCTCTCAAGTGCATAGCAAGCAACTGAGAAGAAACTGTCTTGCATCAGGACATCTTGGGCTTTAGACTGGCATCGTTGCTCTTCAGCACACTGGGAAGGTCCTAGACAGTAGATTTTCCCAATGCAATTCATCTTTTTATTTCCTGACTGCTGGTGCCGAGGGTATTTATTGTGGATCTAAGACGAAATTGTTAACAACTTCAATCTTTTATTTATCTATCGTGATTCTGCCTATTGTTCCGTGGTGAAGATTTTTGTTTTCTTGATGTTGAGATGCAATACATACGAAAGGTTACAGTCTTTGATTTTCTGTAGCAAGTGTCTCTGGTCCTCCTCAGTTTCTGCCAAGAAGGTTGTGTTATTTGCATATCACAGTTTGTTGATGAGTCTTCTTCCAATCCTGATGCCACACTCTTCTTGATAAAGTCCAGCCTCTCAAATGATCTGTTCAGCACATAGATTGGAAAGGTTTGGAGACAGGACATATTCCTGTTGCACACAAACCCAGAAAGTAGGTGTTTCTGGTGGTCTGAATTCATCAGGAGCTCTCAAAAAAAAAAAAAAGAAGAAAAAAAGGTAGTCGCCTCTCATTGTGATTTACAGTTTCAGAAAATCAATGGGAAGAGTGGGTGAGAGTGAGGAATAAATCAATACTGTTTTGACTCCTAACTATAGAAACTTTCACCTTTTGATTAGATTATGTTTTATTGGTCAATATAACTGATTATCTTCACAAACAAATTGAGCTACACGTTATTAAGACAGCTCCCAAATGCTGCTTGAAAATAGCTTAACACTTTTATGATTAAAACAACATATAACTGAGTGAATAACCAACAGTATTCTAGAAATTATGCAAATGCACATTTCCATTTCAGTTGGAATGCTGCATACTACTACTAATGAGCTAATATTATGAAGTAGTTCTGAACAATCAACAGAGCCAGCCAGGGTAATATCCCAATGCAGCTTAAAAATGTGCCAATATACCTTCAAATTGCCATGTACATTTATTCGCTTTTGACAATCAATCCTGGGGTCAAAAACTGATTCATTCAAACCCAGTGGAAAGGAGCTAACATATTTTATAAAGGGAATTCTTCCTAAAGCTGCAAAGGGCAATCTTTTCCATAATACAGCAAAGTTTTTAAAGATAATGAAATGTAGACAATCACTAATCTGCTTGCAATTATATACAAAATGTCCAAGATAAGAATATTTATAAATGTGAAAATAAGCTGAAAAGTAGTCATTTGCTCTACCCTTATAACCTCCCACAATGAGGATGATTCACCAGAAAATCTCTAGCCTTAACATGTCTTAAATAATCTTCTCTGGAGGGACTGAGCGTGACAAAGTTCTAAAGCCACAAGCTTCAGCCAACACCCACAGTCCTCTGAGACAGAGATTTAGATGAGTATAGCAGCGTAGCCTTTATCCTGAGAATGGGACAATGTACAGATTTTGGAGGCAGATAGCCCTGGGTTGAAATTATGACTCTGCCAATGTGTTAATGAGCACAGTATATGCTATGTCATGCTAACAACCGAATCTTTGTGGCTTAATAAAACGTAAGTTTATTTCTCATTGAAATTACAACTCCAACACATATCCCTGGGGACTTTACCTTACAAACTCAGAGGTCCAGGATAACAGAAGTGTCACTATTTTGAAGCTTCATCTTTTCAGGTCCACACAGTCGGGCAAGAGAAAGATGGAAGGTTACATATTTATCCTGAACGGCTTCACTACATGAGTGACAGACAATACTTGGTTCCCAGCCCATTGACCATAATTTAATGGTCATGTCTAATTGTGAGGGGGAAAGAAGGTAACCCCTCAAAAAACAAAATCTCAAAAGGTCTGGAAAAGTTGGAGGAACACAATGGGTCTGATGAGTAGTTTATGTCTCTGCCAAACTCTTAGTAGTTTTATGTTTGACCCTAGTCAGATCACTTAAATTATCCACGCCTTAGTTTTCCTAAATGAGGTAAATAATAGTATTCACTAATGATCCTGTGGAACCTCTCTATAGGGTTTCTAAGAATATAATCTTTATGGATCTCAATTGCCACAGTTTTCTTCTGTAGAGCAGCTGATAGGTCCAAACTACCAATCTTTTAGTTAGCAGCTCAATGCTTATTCCACAGCACCATGAGAGCTTCTGGTGCTAGAGAGAACATGCTCTGAACACAGAGTTTTAACTGGAAATAGGTTGTTCCCTTTACTCTAAAGAAGTGACTATATTTTACATAGGCTTTAGTAAGCTGTTATATAAGATGCCATCAAGTCAAGCTCAACTCATAGCAACCCTATGAACATAAGACCCTAAACTGTGTCTTATCCTGTGCCATCCTCATCATATCTGACATACTTGATCTCATTACTGCAGTCACTGTGTCAATCCATCTTGTTGGAGGTAGAACCATATTAATGGTATGCAGAGGCTGTAAGTTGAAACACACAGGCAAGTTAGTCACAGTAAGATAGCCAGATAAGAAATTTTGACATTGCTAAATTTTGTTTAGAAATTGTGATAGGGGGGTGGGGTGGGGAAGAAGAAAAACAACAGTTTAAGAGTCTCTAGGGAAAAAAGCCCAAAAGTTTTAACCAAAGCCATGACAGTTCATATTAAACAAATATTAACAGAGGTAAAATCAAAACATAATCCTAACATTGAATCCTAAATCCTAACATTGTCATCTACAGTTATGAGACCTTGTGTAAAACCTATGACCATGATAGAATCAAAATAAGACCTTTGTCTTCATTTTATTTTAAGAGTATCAGTATATGCCAAGTAGGTGGTTATGGAAATTCTCTATGAAAGGTATAAAAAGGACCTAAATTAAAGCAAAGATAGTCCTCTTCCATTATTTCCTTTCCTCAGGAGGTGCTCTGTCCCTTTCTTTGAAATATCTTTCCTAATATACCTGCCTTTGCCTTTATATAAGAAAAAAATTCTGCTTTTGCTTTTTGAAAAAAAAAAACAAAGATAACACTCAAGCAGTGTTTTAGTCTAGTGTCTTAATGTTAAGAATTTGTTACTGAGAGAATAGAATCATAGATATTGCACCTATTCAAGAAACCTATGAGAGGCAATTCCATAGGTGAGGCCAAAATATTAGGAGGGTAGAAGTCAAACACTGGAGATATAAGTTTAAAAAATTAATGTCCAAAAGATCAGAGACAGGACTGATTTTGTGATGAAGTGAAATCTTCAGATGGAGAAAAGTTGAAAAGAGCACAAAACATCAGCACTATCTTGAACACTAGCATAAAATACCCTGTGAGGCTTGTATGTAAAGCACCAGGGTGGTTCCCTTCTTTCATAACTCGGAGAGGTACACTCACTGTTCAAAGCCCTCATGCTTCTCTCCATCTCCTTTAGTGAAGTAATGCCCCATAGTGATACTGACAATAAATCACCGTCTGAAAAAGCCATAGTATTTGTAGTTCACAGAAAGAGAATATTGTACTGGTGGGAGAGGAGAACCTCAATTCTAAATAATGTTGCCTTTTCAATCACTTGCTATGCATCTAAAAGCTGGATGAACTGATGCCTTTGAATTGTGGTGTTGATGTGGAGTATTAACAAACATATGTGTTTTGCAGTAGGCGGAATACTCCTAGGAGGCAAAGATGATAAAGCTTTTGCCTCACATACTTTGGGCATATTGCTAGGAGAGGATATTCCCTGGAGAAGAATACCATATTGGAAAAGTGGAGTTATTGTGAAAGAAAGAAAGACCCTCAAACAGATGGATTGACCCTATGACTGCAGAAATGGTCTCAAGTATGTCAGAAAATGTGAGGATGGCATTGGATAGAACAGTGTTCAGATGTGCTATTCACAGGGTTGCTATGCATTGCACTCGACTCAGTGGCACCTAACAACAATCTAGAATTTCAGATTTACAAGTACCCATGCAGAATTAAAATTAAACACTCTTAAAGATAAGGAAACTAAGCAAAAAAAGAAAAGAAAAAGAAAAAAGAAACAGCTTAGGAACAGGGCTTGTACTGACTACAACAGACTCACCATATAATTCAGCAGTTTCCATTAGACTATACTGCCTCTCTCTTCCATATTGCATTTTGAAATATAATAGATCACTTTGAGTTTCAGTAGCTTTGTAAACTCCACTCTTGTTTATGCTACGAAAAAGGCTCTATTGTGACTTTAGCTATTTGTATCATTTCACAATGATTGAAGCTGAAATTTGTTACAAGTTGGCTAGAGCCACTGGTCAGAACAATCATGAATTCTTTGCATGATTTTATTGAATTACTGTGGTTCTTGTTAGAAGTGTTTTGAGATATTCAAGGGAGAGGAAGAAGCAAGCATAACATCTTAATAATAAACTGGACTCATGTCAATAATGATACAAAGGACAAGTAATCTTTTCCTGTGAGAGCTTTGTTTTGTTATTCTTCAGTAAGTGAGTATTACTCAAATTTATAAAATACATCTATGGAAATCAACAAGCCTACATGGAGGAAAATGTGTGTGTGTGTGTGTGTGTGTGTGTGTGTGTGTGTGTGTAATTTTATTTATTTGAAAGAAAACACAGTTAGTTTTACCTATTTAGGAGGTACAAGACTAAGGTGTGTCTGTTCCAAGTCATGGCACTTTCAATTACTTCCTATGCATCTAGAAGTTGAATGATGACAGAAGTAATACTTTGAATTGTAGTTTTAGAGAAGGGTACTGAACATCCCATGGGCTGTCAAAAGAAGTCAGTCTTGAAGGAAGTACAATGAGGGTACTCCTTAGAGGCCAGAATGCTGAAGCTTCATCTGACATATTTTGAGCATGTTGTTAGGAGAGGTCAGTCCTTGGGAAAGGACATCATGCTTGGAAAAAGAGAGAGTTAGAAACAGAAAGAAACATATTTAACAACATGGATTGACACAGTGAATGTAACAATGGGCAGAAGATTATCAGAGATAAGAGGTGGTGCAGACTTCTTTTCACTATTGTATTGGAAGTGCTTGCTAGGGCAATACAAAAAGGGGAGGAAATAAAAGGCATCCAGATCATCAAAGAGATGGTCAAACTGTCGCTACATGCAGATATGATGGTGTACACAGAAAATCCTAAGACCCAACAACAACAACAAAAACCTGGTAGAGTTAATAGGCCAGAGTAGTAGAGTGGCAGGATATAAGATCAATATCCAAAAATCAGTGGAATTCCTCTACAGTAACAAAGAGACCTCAGAGAAAGAAATCAAGAAAGCAATATAATTTACAATAGACAACCACAAATTGAGATACTTGGGAGGGAACCTAACTAGAATACAAAAGATCTGTACAAAGAAAACTACAGAGCATTTCTACAAGACACAATGAAAGAGATAAAGAAATGGGGAAATGTGCCCTGTCCAAGGATAGGAAGACTCAATATTGTGAAAATTACAATCTTACCAAAAGTAATTTATACATTCAATGCAATCCCAATACAGATACTAAATTCATTTTTCAAGGAGATTGAAAGGGAAATTGTCAAGATTATTTGGAGAGACAAGAGACCCCAAAATAAGCAAAACAATTCTGAGAAATAAAAATGAAGTGGAAGGCATAGCACTCCCTGATCTCAAAACCTACTATGCAGCGGTAGTAACCAAAACAGCATAAACTGTACAATGACAGGCACATAGATCAATGGAACT
>NW_006399881.1:2092229-2099716 GCF_000299155.1 Elephantulus edwardii
ACGCACCTTAGTCTCCAGAGAGACACCATTGCTCTTCAGTACTTTGGAGAGGTCCCTAACAGCAGACTTTCCCATGGAAATGCGCCTTTTAATTTCCTGGCTACTGGTGCCAAGACTGTTGACTACAGAGCCAAGCAAACTAAAGCTGTGTACAATCTCAATCTCTTCACCATCCATCCTGAAGCTGCCAATTGGTTCAGTGGTGAGAATCTTTGTCTTCTTGGCATTGAGCCTCAATCCATATTGGATGCTGCAGTCCTTGACCCTCTGCAGCAGGTGCTTCAGGTCCTCTTCAGTTTCAGCAAGCAGGGTTATGATTTTCAAATTGACCATTTTGCAGTTTTGCAGATTCTGTCTTTTGAGTTTCAAGGACTGAGTTTCTGAAAATAGTGTAACAATTTAGCTAATGAATTCAGTGCAAGGTAAATCTGTGTTCTGTATACAGTATCTGTGAATAACTGAATAATTCACTTCCAGTCCTGATTCCAGGCTTTCCAATAATGTGTACAGAAACCAAAACTGTCCCTTCACTTTCTCTGTCATTGCCTCACTCTTGTCCCCAGTCACTCTTCTCCCCAGGTGCCATTTCCATTCCCTCTTTCCACTGAATGTTATTCTCCGTTGGCTATTATTACTTCTTTAAGATAGCAATTGATACTGAATTTTTATACTACTTTCCTAGAGGCATCTGCATTTCTTACAAGATAATAGAAGAAGAGCCATTGGAGAGGTGAATGCATCCAATTTAAAAAGTGAAAGCAATATAATTTTCTGGGAGGTCTGTCATCCCAGCCATTTTTCCATCTTTGTATCAGGACTGGGAGTAGAATCCAAGACATGCTAGAGAACACAATAGCCTATACAGTCTATTCAGAAATTCATTGTATCAGTCAGTTTTTCCCTGTGGAAGACTCGTTCTGCCATTGTGTTGCATATGGCTTGATGTAACTAGGACTTGCAATTTGTTCATTTGTTTAAAATCACTTTAGACACAACCAGGAAAATGAAATTGGGGAATGAATTAATATAATTAAGTATACAAGGACAAATCAAACCACAACCCTTGCAAAGAGGACTAACTGTAACTTCTAGCATAAGAGGCTAAAGATAAATGGTTTTTCTTTAAAATTTAGGGAGAGGAGAGGAGAAAAAAAGAGGAGTAAAGGGCAGCCATAGACAATCAAACAATAATACTTTAGCTATTATGCATAAAAAGACTCTTATGTGGTCTATTTCACTCAGATCTCACCTATCTGCAAAGCAGAGAAGGCTGTATCTAAAAACTGGCCTGGATAATATCTATCAATTAACAGCCATTTTTTCAAAGGTAGAACGTTCTGGTAGTCTAGCTGATAGGGAGTTGCAGTGTCATTTTCAAAGGCAGGCAGTTAGAATCCACCAACTGCCCAGCAGGAGAAATAGGAGACTATCTCCTCCTGGGTGATATAAAGCCTTTGAAAATCTGCTGGAAAGTCAGCTCTGAGATGGTTTAGACTTTTTTTAAAAAAAATAAAATTTTATTTTAATTGTGATGTTAATAAAAGTTTACAAAGAAGTTAGATTCTCATTCATTCATTGTTACACATTTTACCCCTTCTCCCTCCCCAAGTTCACTTAAAAAAATTCATTCATTGTTGCACAATTACCTACCTCCCTAGCCCTCCTCCCAGTCCTCTTTGCAATGATGTACCTCTTATTCTGGGCTGTTTTCATATGTATAATGCCTAATCATATATTCATTTAAAATAGGTCTTTCCCTCATCTGTTCCTATGCAATGGTCATTATCCATGCACTCTTACCCTATTCTCCTCCAAATCCCCATGTCAGACCTGCTTTATAACAGTGTTCTATGCAGTATTTGTCCTTCTATAACTGAGATCTTTCACTCAGCATGATGTGCTCCAGGATCCCCCATGTTATGTAATGTTTTACAAGTTCATTGTTTTTCAATTCTATGTAGTATTCCATAATATGAATATACCATAGTTTTTCTATCCATTCATTTCCTAATGGGCAGTTGGGTTGCTTCAATAATCTTTGCTATTGTAAGTAATGCAGCAATAAATATGGGTGTGCATAAATTTGTTTGGATGGCCATTATGGTTTCTTTAGGAAATATTCCCAGTAGTGGAATTGCTGGGTCAAATAGTATTTCTATTTTCAACTTTTTGGGAAAGCTCCATACTGCCTTCCATAGTGCTTACACAATTTTACATTCCCACCAATAGTGAGTGAATAAGGGTTCCAATTTCTCCACAACCTCACCAGCATTTATTGTTTGCTGCTTTGTTGAACTTCGCTATTGTTACTGGGGTGAGATGATATCTCATAATTGTTTTGATTTGCATCTACCTTAGAGCTAGGGATTTTGTTTCTTCATGTGTTGTTTACCATCGGAATATCTTCTTTGGTGAAGTTTCCTATTCATATCCTGTGTCCATTTTGCAAATGGGTTTTTTACCTTTTTCTTGTTGAAGTGCTGAAGTATTCTATAAATTTTAAATATGATTCCCTTATCAGATATGTCATTACCAAATATTTTTTCCCAGTCTGTGGGCTTTCCTTTTTGCTTTGTTGGAGAAGTTTTTTGATATGCATAGGGATTTGATTCTTAAAAGGTCTATTTAATTATCTCTTGGTTGTAGGGAGAGTTTTTCGTTCAGAGATATTAAAAAAACCCCAAAATCCTGCCTCAAACAAAGATTGGAGCTTCTTGAAAGAAAATCATAATAGTTTGGTTCTTATTCTGTAAAACATATAGCAAGTTTTACGTTTTAAGTATCTTTAGTATCTCTCCTCTCAGCTAAAATATTTCTTTCCAATGAATGGCCTTTACAAAAAAAAGGAAATAATTTTACTTTGTTGTTGTTGAGAATATAGCAAGGCATACAATTCAACAGTTTCTAGATGTACTATATAGTGACACTGATCACATTTTTTTAATTGTGCAACCATTTTCCACCCCCTTTTCTGAGTTTTCCCTCCACATTAGCATACATTCACTGTTGCCTTTGGTTGTATCTTTTGCATTGCTGTTGTCAGTTTGATCCCCTATAATAGTTCTCAAATAAGCTTGATGCTCAAGGCAATTAAGTTAAACAATTGTTTGATTTTAATAACACTTCAGGGATATTTTTGGTTTAAAGTTTGACAATTATCTCAGAGTCGCAGTTTCAGGAGTACATTCACCCTCCATGGCTCTTGGAAGTTTGGAATCCACTAGAATTCTAAATTCTATTCTCTCACCAGACCCCCTTTTTTGATCACTATTCTTCTATTAACTGTTTGACCTAAAGTTCAGTAATAGTATTCAGGGAACCTCCAGGTCTTCTGGCGTCATGGCTAAGGAGAAAATTATCCAAATATTACATATTCTCCTCCTATTCCTAATTGCCCATTTTATTACTCCATTAAAATAGAGACTAATTTTTGTGACATGGATGGCCACTTACAAGATTTTAAGATCCCAGGCTCTATGCAATGAACTAGAAGCTAGAAGAGAAACACCAACATGTTAGAACATCGAGCTGGCATTAAATCATGACTCTAAACCAGAAACCAAATCCCATGAGGTATTTGGTAATATTTTAGGGACTTCAGCAGCTACTCGCCCCTGCCCCAGGGGTGGTCACTGTTTCAAATATATTGATCACATAATTATGTTTATCTAACTTTTTAAAAAAATGCCCAACTTTTTAACAATTAGTCAACCTTCCAACTTTACTCCTAATCGTTGTAATATCCCCATAACTGTTAAACTCTCTTTTCCCTTTCTCTACCACCAATAAATTATGTTCTCTGTCCATTTATCTTTTCTTGTTTTCTTGATATAAGTAAGGCCATACAACATTAATCCTTTTCTGGTTGACGTGCTTTACACCAAGCATTTCACTCTTTTAGTTTCATCCATATTGTAGCATTTTTTCTTACTGTAGTATTACATTGTACATATTGTTGAGTATCAGGAAGTCAAAACTTATCCATACCTTATCCTCCAGTGGACTTTAAAAGGCAGTTAACTGCACAGAAAGAAATCGTCCACCATTCTTTCACAATGTAGCTGGTAGATTTGAACCCAGGGTCCTTCGGATTGCAGTGCACCTTCTAATCGCTAGGCCACCAAAGCTCCTAATATCGTATATATGTACTCCTCTGTGTGTGTGTGTTTGTGTATTTCTTTTTTTTTAATACTGGTTTACATACAAAGTTCACATATTTTTTTCACACCAGATATTTCCCATTTTAGATTCAGAAATTAATTTCTCATAGCCATGATTCTTTGCGGGGCCATTATTAAAAGTTTAGGGAGTTCTTGTGCTGTAGGCCAAAGGTAGATGTGCTGCCAATTCGATGGCCACACTTTTCTGGCAGTTTGAATCTGTAAGGGACCTCCTGAAAGGACGAAAGGTAATCTCTTCCGATGCAATTTACAGTCTCAAAAAACCCAATGGAGAACCAGTTATTGGTCAGTTCAAACTCTATGCTATTGAATGTTACAAATCTTGAAATGAATAAATTATTTTTGTAAATTAGATAAACTCAATCATATGCAATTACATGTAAGTATAAAGATAATAACTATGGCCTTTGGTCTAGTTTGCCTAAATCAGCCGTATCTATGTGATTTTGTAATATCATACGGATTTCAAAGAAAAGTTCAGCAAAATCTAGACAACTCTTAATGCCATGTGTGTGTGTGTGTGTGTGTGTGTGTGTATAAAATTGTTGCTCTAAAGATAATATTGAAAACACTGCCTTGAGTATAACCATACTCTAGAAATGCTTCATTATATGAAATATGAGTTGGAGAGTAATGACATTTAGTGAGGCTTATGGTCTTAAATGTAAAACCTTTTTTATTGGGTTCATTTAGTTGTTTCCATTACTCTTGATGACATTTATTGGAATTAGCCAAGTGTAACAGCTGGTGTTGATACCAATACTACTCTAAATTTTTCATTCCACTAAGCTCACCCTTGGACACTGAATCTCGGAAAAATCTTCAAAATACCATTCACTAGGATACTGAAAATATTATCCCAAAAGTCCTTCTGTTCTTCAAATTTTTCCTCTGTAGCTCTGTCATGGTGCTGACCATTTCCTCTCAAAAAAGAAAGAAAACAACACAACTACTTGTTTGACACTGAATAGATTCCAACTCATGGTGGCCTCTTGTGTTACAGAATGTAACTGTTCCATGGAGTTTTCTTAGTTGTAATTATTAAGGAAGTAGACCAGCATATCTTCTATATAGCATTACTGTTGTTGTTAGGTGCTATTGAGTCAGATAAGATTAATGACGATCCTATGAACAATAGTTCTGAATACTGCACTATTCTGTACCGCCTTCACCATCTCTGATCCACTTGAGCTCATTGCTGCAGTTACCATGTAAATTCATCTCATTGGGACCCCTATCAACAACCACTGGGCCAATTGGCAGCATCATGATGGATAGTGAAGAGATTTAGATCATTAACAGTTTTAGTTTGCTTGGTTCCACAATCAACATTCTTGGTACCAGCAGCCAGGAAATAAAGAGAAAAATTGCATTGGGGATGTTGGCTGTCAGGGACCTCTCCAGAATACTGAAGAGGAACAATGTCAGCCTGGTGACTAAGGTGTGCCTGATCCAGGCCATAGTCTTCACAATTGCTTGTCATGCGTCAGAGAGCTGGACAATGACTAGGGATGATAGAAAGATAATTGATACCTTTGAGTGGTGGTGCTAGAGAAAACTGCTGAATATGCCATAGACTGCTAGGAGAACAAACAGGTTTGTCATGGAGAAGGTGAAACCAGGCTGTTCCTTGGAGGAAAGGATTCTGAAGCTTTGTCTGACATACTTTGGACATGGTACAAGGAGAAACTGGTCCTTGGAAAAGGACATCATGCTTGGGAGGGCAGAGGAACAGCACAGGAGAGAAAGACCCTCAATGAGATGGATTGATTCAATCACTTGGGTAGTGGGGGTAGGTGTGTCAGAGACAATAAGGTTGGCACAGGATAGAACAGGGTTTAAGGCTCTTGTACATAGGGTTGCTATGATTCACAAGAGACTCGACAGCACATAACAACAACAACATCAGAAAAGGAGTGTGTTAGGGATGCATCCTGTCTTTATACCTGTTCAATCAATATGCAGAACAGATCATTCAGGAGGCTAGGCTTTATGAGAAGGAATGTGGCATCAGGATTGGAGAAAGACTAGTCAACAACCTACATTATGCAGATGACACAACCTTGCTTGCTGATACTGAGAAGGACCTGAAGCACTTGCTGCATAAGATAAAGCACTGTAATCTTCAATATGGATTGAAGCTCAACATCAGGAAAACAAATAATCTCACCACCAGGCCATGATAAATGGAGAAGAGATTGAGATTGCTAACAATTTTATCTCGTTCTGATCCACGGTAAACACTCTTGGGTTGAGAAGTCAAAAAATGAAATGATGAATTGCATTAGGAAAGTCTGCTGCTTTCAGGGATCTTTCCAGAGTTCTGAAGAACAAAAATGTCAGCCTAGAGACTAAGATAAGCCTGATCCAGGCCATGGTCTTCACAATCACTTGGTATGCATCAGAGAGCTGGACAATGACTGAGGATGATGGAAGAATTGATGCCTTTCAGTTGTGGTGCTGGAGAAGAGTGATGAGCATTCCCTGGACAGCCAAGAGAACAAATATGTTTGTCCTGGAAAGGGTGAAACCAGGTTTCTTCTTGAAGGCAAGGATTTAGAAGGACATCATGCTTGGAAAGGGGGAGGGTCAATAATGAAAAGGAAGGCCGAGGTCAATTGACAACCATGATTGCAACAAGAGGCTTAAGCACAATAAATATTGCAAGTAAGGTCAACAAGAATTTTCTTTTGTTCTGCTGAGTTGGAGTTGATTTGATGACACTTAACAGTAACACAGTACTTGATGAACGTGAGGGATATTTTAAACACTTGCAGCAAAGATCAAAGAGTATAGCCTTCAATATGGATTGCATCTTAACATCAAGAAGGAAAAAATCCTCACCAATGGACCAATAAGCAAGATCATGATGTTGTTGTTGTTGTTGTTGTTGTTGTTATGTGCCGTCCAGTCGCTTGTGACTCATAGCGACGCAATGTACAACAGCCCTAAACTCTGCTCTGTCCTGTGCCAATCACACTGTCTCCGACACACCCATCCCGATTACTCCAGTCACTGAATCAATCCACCTCATAGAAAGGGCCTTCCCCTCCTACGCTGTCCCTCTACTCTACCAAGCATGATTTCCCTCTCCAAGGACTGTTCCCTCCTTACATATCCAAAGTATGTTAGACGGAGCATGATAGATAGAGAAAAGATTGAAATTGTCAATGGTTTCTTCTTATTTGAAACTACAATCAACAATGTTGGTTTGAGCCGTTAGGAGACTAGGATATGCATTCTGTTGGGCAAGTCTCCTGTCAGAAATCTCTCCACATTACTGAGCAATGATGTCAGTTTGAAGAC
>NW_006399881.1:2099816-2100730 GCF_000299155.1 Elephantulus edwardii
ATAAAAAGACTGTCAAATACAGCCAGAATGGCACAATCTGTAGAGGATTACATTGATGAATGAGAGCTTTTAAAGATTAAATCTCTGTGTACATAAAAAAACTTTTCCCAGCAGAATTTAAAAAAAAACCTGATTGGGAAAAAATAATTTGCCATGCCATTTCAGACAAGGGTCTCACATCAGCAATTTACAGAATCCTACAGGGCCTCCACAAGAAAAAGACTGATAACCCAATTACAAAATGGGCAAAAGATATGGAAAGACTTTTCACAGAGGAAGATACTCGAATGGCAAACAGACACATGAAGAAATGCTCCAAATCACTGACAATAAAAGAGATGCAAATCAAAAGCACAATGAGATACCATCTCACTCCAGTAACAGTGGCAAAGTTTAATAGGGCAGCAAGTAATAATATTGGAGAGGATGTAGTGAGAAAGGAACTCTTATCCATTGTTGGTGGGATTGTAAAATGGCACAACAATTCTGGAAGGCAGTTTGGTGCTTCCTCAAAAAAACTAAATGAACATAGAAATTCCATATGATCCAGTTATTCTACTACTTGGAATATATTGTTGTTGCTAAGTGTCATTGAGTTGTAGACCACTCATAGCAACCCTATGAATGAAAGACATGAACATTTGTATAACTTTGGCCATTTCTCCATATTCATAGAGTTTCCAGAGTCAAGCTGTTTTAGAAGTCGATGCCACTCCTGACAAAATGAGAACTGAGGCACAAATGGAGATTTGTCCACCAGTGTTCATTGCAGCATTATTCACCATCGCAAGAGCATGGAAACAGCTCAAATGTCCAACCACAAATGAATGGATTGAGAAATTATGGTACATTCACACAATGGAATACTATGAAGCACACAGGAGCAACAATTCTGTGAATTATTACTTAACTTG
>NW_006399881.1:2101268-2103037 GCF_000299155.1 Elephantulus edwardii
TAAAAGAATAAACAGATACGTCTTAGAGAAACTGCAGCTAGAATATGCTCCTGGGAGGTAAGGATGACAAAATTTCATCTCACATACATTGGATATGTTACAAGGAGAGGTTATTCCTTGAAGAGAGACATCATGCTTGGAAAGGTGGAGGATCAATGAAGGAGGAAAACCCTCAACAAGATGGATTGACATAGTGACTGCAACAATGCACTGAAGTGTATCAGAAGTAAAGAAGATGACACAGAACAAGGTTCAGACCTGTTGTTCACAGGATTGTTATGAGTCCTACGTGATTTGATGGCACCGAATAACAACCACCACCACCACCACCATTCCAAGGATCTTGGATCTATGAAAGCCAGAGGAAAAATTGCCCAGATAATGAGCCAAAAAGGGTTGCAGTAGAAACGTAGTCTGGGAACTCAGTAGAAGAGAAACAAAAACAAACCACCAAAATCATCATTTTGCCTTGGGCGGATTTCTGGATGTTTTTTTAAAAGAATATAAATTACAGGAACTGACAATGTCAAACCAAAATGATCACTGAGACCAAGGAGTGCTATGTCACCAACTCCAAATGTAAATACATGTTTGCTCAAGTGAACTAAATTGTGTGCTCACCCTTGATTTTGAGATTTCGGTGTGTTTACTCTTAATTTTCTGTTGGTCAGTTATTGGCTATAATCTAGTAGTGTGTCTATTAATTATTTTATCAGTCTGACAGTCATACCGCAAAATAAGGCTAAACACTGATAAAACATACATCAAATGTCAGGAGCATTTTTCCCCCTCACATGGCAATTTATGTTTATTCTGGCCTCTTCTGCCTTCATTCTGACTTTGAGGGGTTATATAGAACAAAAATAAAATCTTGTCTTTTCACAACACCTTTGCATTACTGAGGTTTCTCATTACCTCCCTCGGATGATTTGTTATAAACACAATTTCAAAACACAGAGGGACACTTAACCAGGAAACTCTTATTTCACCACCCCCTATCCAAGAAATGGAGGCTTGTGGAATAAGGAAGGAACTGTCATTCACAGCTTCAAGCAGTTTGGAATACCTTTGGGACTGAGGTGACCCAAAACAAAACTAACCCACCAATGACTTTCTTTGTGATCCTTCTTGTTCATCTGCTTAAGCTAAGAGAAAAGCTCTGCATACCAATTCCCCAGCTGCTCACAGTGCCAAAGTAATTTCAACACCAGAAACCCACTCAACCCTGGAGAATAAGAAACAGTACATACGCTTGCTTCTGTTTGATTAAAGCTCAAGTGCTGCATCTGAGAAAGCTTCTGCCCTTTAGAAAGCCTGAAGTCCCTTAGGCCATCTGTGCCTTTGATTACCTGCACTCTAAAAAGCCTGAGATTGCCTCTTTTGCTTCATCAAAGCCTAGAGAAAAGGGGGTGAGGAATTTCCACCATGGTTGAATTACCACACCACCTCTAACAATTCAGGAGAACTTGAAAAGTGATCTTTGCATATCCAGAGCATTTTACTAAAACACTCACAGCTTGACTGGCGGGACATATGCTTGAGACTGAGTAAGGGTGATGAATAACCTGATGAAGAAAATGCCACTGACTGTATAGGTGAAAATTGCTAAAATGTGAATGTTTTGTTGTTCATGCATTTATCACAATAAAGAGTAAGTGAGGAAAGGAAAAAAAAAATAAGAATTTCTTATGTAAGGGAGCTCTGTGGCCTAGTGACAAGGAGTTGTGTTGCCAACCCAAAGGCACTTGGTTTGAATCACCAGCTGCTCC
>NW_006399881.1:2103307-2123529 GCF_000299155.1 Elephantulus edwardii
TTGACCTCACATACTTGAGCATACTGTTAGGAGGGGTTATTCCTCGGAGAGGGACATGATGCTGGGAAGGGTGGAGGGTTGCAAAGGAGAGGAAGACGACCAGGTGGATTGACATGGTGACTGCAGCAATGGGCTCTTGTGTGTCAGAAAGTGTGAAGATGCCACAGGACAGGACTGGGTTCAGATCTTTTGTTCATAGGGTCGCCATGAGTCATACTCGACTCACAAGCACCTAACAACAAAACAATAATTCTTAGTGATCAGTGTACATGTGTATTGATGATTCCAAAATACATAAAAAAGGAGGAAGAATATATACAAATAAGTAGAGTATCAAGAGAAGATATTATTACAGGTGATTTAATTCTTATTCTTAGTATTTTAATAAATTTACCATTTTTGTAGGCAAAGATGTTCATTGGAAAGTCAATTTGCTGAATTGGTATGTTTTCTAAACCTAAATGTTCACAGAAAAAGGGTTAATTATGGCCTTTTTATAAGATGAAATACTATGCTTCCTTTGAAAAGAATATTTAAGATGAATATTTGATAATATATGATTTAATGTTGGATGAGACCATTAGACATCAAACAATACACATTAGATGTTCAAACATATTGAGAAATAGCTAACAGAACATACCACAAAATGTTAACAATAGTTCTTTCTAGGAAGTAGAGTTATAAGCAGTTATTGCTGTCTATGCTCAATATCTCTGCATTTACTTTACCCTACGAAATGGTCATGACAAAAGCCACAGCCATCAAGTTGATGCTGACTCAAAGTGACTCCATGTGTGTCATAGCACACACTTGCGTGCTCTCTCTCTCTCTCACACACACACACACACACACACACACACCATGCTCAATAGTTTTGAAAAAAATCACAGAAATCTAGGCCACCTATAGACTGTTTTCCTGCAATATAAAACAACTTTATAAATTAAAAAATATTTTCCCTGGAAGAGATTCAGATTCAGATGCATTTCAGGCTAAATAGTCTATATATTGTTTATTGCTTTTTATTTCTTCGATATGTCTATAATGAAAAGAGAATATTTTTAAAAAGAATAAACTAAAAACATTAAAAAGGAAAAAAATTGTAATGGAAAGTGTTGTTAAGATGATAACAGTATGCAGACTTGAAATTCAAATAGAACTAATGCGTGTAAGGATTTCCACGTGAAATCAATCAGAGATAGCAATTATCTATATCCTTATTTCAGTGCAAGATTATCAGTGTAAAGGAAAAGAGAAAAGCATGTGCAAATACAAGTTGTGCTTAAAGTATTGCAGAAGTTGATGGTAAACTTTTGTTTCTTTAAGCTAGATGCTGCAGAATGTTAGTACCATTAGTTTCCTTACAAATAAATACTGGTTTTGAAAGTGAGTATACATTTTCTTGAAATACACTGTGTATTTTAGGTCTGCTGAGAAGTTTGTAAGGCTATTAAATTACAGAATACATCAAAGACAACACAGCTTCTAAACAGATGTGCAAGCTTTTTTAAGGCAAAACTCTTAACTCTGAGCACATTATCTTTTAGACTGGATTTTGTTCAGTGGGACGAGTTCTTCATTAAGACTTCTTTGTGGCACAGACTTTTCTTTAGAATCTCAACATACAATCAGTCAGAGAAAGAAGAAAGATATGGGGTGATTCAGAACCTCTTTAACCTCTAAAATCTAAAAGGCAGAAGCAAATAAAACAATGCAGTCTGTGTAGCCTACCTTCTGCAGTTAGGAGGGCAAAACTTATAAAGCATTTCAGTACAATTGCTGTTTTCATCATGAGCTATTAAGTTGGAACCAACTCATAGCTGACCTCCAGGTTTTAGACAGGTTGTAAATTACACGAGAGGTGATTTCTTCATCTTTCTTTTATTAAGCAGCTTGGTGGATTCAAATTGCCTGCCTTGAGGTTGGCAACTGAACTCTTTAACCACTAGGCTATCAGTGCTCAAGGGTGTAAAAAAAAGATTAAGAATATAATTTGTAAGTGCCATAAATAACAACATGTTACTCAAACTTGGGCTGTTGTCATGTTTGGACAACATATCTTTAGCAAAGCTGTCAAAAATTGTTTTACTTTCATTATAATTCCTTATTTACATGTGACTGTAATGTTGTTGTTGTTATGTGCTGTCAAGTTGCTTGTGACTCAAACTACCCTATATACAACAGCTCTGAACCCTGCTCTATCCCATGTCAACCTCATTGTCTCTTTCACACCTACTCCCATTATTCCAGTCACTGAATCAATCCATCTACCAATATATACCAGTTTTCTCCTAACAAATACCTTTTCCTCCAATAAAGTCACTTTACAATGCTATTTATATTAGTGCTGAAAATCTGCTTGGAATTCCTTTTTGAAAACTACCTCCTGACACATAAAAAAAGCCATCTAAACATGTTCTGTTGTTTTGGTTAAGTTGTCACTGAATCAGCTCTAATTCTTAACAACCTCATGTACAACAGAATTAAACTCCACTCAATCTGGTGTCATCCTCACAATGTCTGCTATACTGAAGCCACCTGCTATACTCACTGTGTCAGTCTATCTCATTGAGGGTCTTTCTCTCTTTGACTTATTTCTGCTTTTCAAGCACGATGTCTTTCTCCAGAGACTAGACATTCCTGACAGCATTCTTAAAGTATGTGAGACAAAAAGTCCCACCATTCTTACCTCTGAGGGGTATTCTGGCTATACTTCCTCTAAGACACTTTTTTCCTTTTGGAAGTCCAAGATACAGTCAATACGCTTTGTTAACACCACTATTCAAATGCAGCAATTCTTTGTCAGTGTTTCTTGAATTCATTATCCAAATTTCACATGCATGTAAAGCAAATGAAAATACTATGACTTGCGTCCAGCACACCTTAGTTCTTGGCTCCAGCAGTTTGAAAATCTAAAGACAAATTGCATTGGAAATGTCATATATCAGGGACCTCTCTAGAGTACTGAAGAGCAATGATGCCAGTCTGGAGACTAAGGTGTGCCTGATCTAAGTCACTGTCTTTGCAATTACTTGCTATGCATCAGAGAGCTGGAAATGACTAAGGATTATAGAAGAAGGATTGATACCTTTGAGTTGTGGTGCTGGAGAAGAGTGTTGGACATACCATGGACTTCCAGGAGAACAAATAACAAGTCTGTCCTGGATAGGGTGAAAACAATCTGCTCCCTGGAGGCAAGAATTTTGAAGCTCCATCTCACATACTTTGGGCACGTGTCCTGGGGGGCCAGTCCTTGGAGAAGTGCATAACTATGTTTATCAAACAATATCACTAACATCACACGCAAGCAAGATTCTGCTGAAAAGTATCCAAAAACGACTGGAACAGCACATCAACCGCCTGATGTGCAGGCTGGGTTTAGAAGAGGCCATGGTACTAGGGATATGATCTTGGCTGAAAACAATACCACAGAAATATCTATCAGTGTTTTATCTATCAGTGTTTTATTGACTATGCAAAGGCATTTAACTATGTAGATCACAACAAACTGTGGCTATCTCTGAGAAGAATGAAAATCCAAGAACACTTGATAGTGTTTATGAGAAACCTATACTTGGACAAGGGGATAGTCATCAGAACAGAACAAGGAAACACTGCATGATTCAAAATCAGGAAAGGAATGTGTTAGGAATGTGTCCCGTTTCCATAACCTCTCAATCTGTATGGGAACAAATCATTTGGGAGGCTGAGCTTTATAAGGAGAAATGTGGCATTAGAATTGGAGGAAGACTCCTTTTTTTACTTTTTATTGATTTTAATGAAAATTTACAGAGATTTTGGATTTCCATTAATCCACTGTTGTACTTTTCTCCCTGCCCACACCTCCCCTCCAGTTTATTCTTCTCTTTGAAAAGTGAGAGAAAAATTCTTTCACTGTTATACAATCCTTCCCCACAAGTCCACTCCACTATGCAGCCTTCGTTCTGGACTTATGTCATGACAAGAATACCTAATCATATGTCCCTTTTAAACAGTTCCCTCTCTCATCTGTTTCAATGCAGTATACATAATTTATCCCATCTTTCTCAGTCTCCCTCCCAACCCACCCCCCAAAAAAAGGTATATATGATTAGATATTCTTATCATCACATAAGTCCAGAATGAAGTCTGCATAGTTGAGTGGACTTGTGGGGAAGGGTTGTGTAATAATGAAAGAATTTTTCTTTTACTTTTCAAAGAGAAGAATAAACTGGAGGGGAGGGGTGGGCAGGGAGAAAAGTGCAACAGTGAATGAATGGAAATCCAAAATCTCTGTAAATTTTCATTAAAATTAAAATTAATAATAATAATAATAATGATAATAAAAAGAATATGAAAAGAGTATGCAGAGTCATTATACCAAAAAGAATTGGCAAATACAGAAGAATTTAATGAAACAACATATGAGCAAGAGCCTATGGTGATGAAGGAAGAAGTTCATACTGCTTTGAAGGAAATAGCAAAAAATAAAGCCCCAGGAATAGATGGTATACCAATTGACATATTTCAAGTAAGAGATGCTGCCCTAGATGTGCTCACTAAGTTGTGCCAAGAAATCTGGAGAAATACTACTTGGCCAACTGACTGGAAGAGATCTGTATTTGTTCATATTAAAAAAAAGGTGATCCCAAAGAGTGTGGAAATTATCGAACAATATCATTAATATCACATGCAAGCAAGATTTTGCTGAAGATTATCCAAAAACAACTGAAACAGCACATCAACAGAGAACTACCAGAAGTGCAGGCTGGATTTAGATGGGCCTGTGGTACTAGGGATGTTGTGGCTAATGTTAGATGGATCTTGGCTGAAAGCAAGGAGTACCAGAAGACTGTCTATCTTTGTTTCATTGATTCTGCAAGGGCATTTGACTATGTGGATCATAACAAACTGTGCCTAACTCTAAGAATGGGAATCCCAGAACACTTGATTGTGCTAATACTAAGCCTATACTTGGACCAGGAGGCAGTCGTCAGAACAGAGCAAGGAAACACTGCATGGTCTAAAATTGGGAAGGGTGTACACCAGGGCTATATCCTGTCTCCATACCTTTTCAATCTTTATGCAGGACAGGTTATCTGGGAGGCTAGGGCTAGGCTATATGAGAAGTGTGGTATCAGGATTGGAGAAAGAATCATCAATAATCTGTGTTATGCAGATGACACAACCTTGCTTGCTGAAACTGAAGAGGATCTGAAGCACTTGCTGTGGAAGGTCAGGGACTGCAGTCTTCAGTATAGATTGAGACTCAATATCAAGAAAACAAAAATTCTTACCACTGGGCCAACTGGCAACATCATAATGGATAGTGAAGAGATTGAGATTGTTCACAGTTTTGGTTTGCTTGGATCCACAGTCAACACTCTTGGCACCAGCAGCCAGGAAATTAAAAGAAGTATTGCGATAGGAAAGTCTGAGGTTACAGACCTCTCTAAAGTGCTGAAGGAGACTAATGTGTACCTGATACATGCCATAGTTTTTGCAATCACTTGCTATGCATTGGAGAGCTGCACAATGACTAGGGAGGATAGAAGAGAATTGATGCCTTTGAGCTGTGGTGTTGGAAAAAAGTATTGAAAATACCATGGACAGCTAGGAAAGCAAACAGGTTTGTCCTGGAGAGGGTGACGCCGGGCTGCTCCTTGAAGGCAAGGATTCTGAAGCTTCATCTGATATACTTTGAACATGTTTCAAGGAGAGACCAGTCCTTGGAGAGGATGTCATGCTTGGGAGGGTGGAGGGACAGCGCAGGAGAGGAGGCCCCTCGATGAGATGGATTGATTCAGTGACTGGGGTAATGGGGCAGGTGTCAGGGCAGGTGTGTTGGAGATGGTGCGATTGGCACAGGATAGGGCAGAATTTAGGGCTGCTGTACATAGGGTCACTATGAGTCACAGGCAACTCAATGGCACATAACAACAAAAACATAATAACAATAATAAAAAGAATTTGTAGGTAAAAATAAAAAGAATTAGAGGAAGATTCAACAACCTACGTTATATTGATGACAAAACCTTGATGGTGAAACAGGCAAGAACAATTCTGTATAATCAAAGCTAGTTATTAAAATTTTCCTTCCTTCAGTGTCAACAATTTGATTACTGCTAGTTATAAAAATTGCTGCTATAACTACATTTCATATACTATATATCATGTGATACACACAAATATGTACACAATAAAACATCTTTATTATTAGAATTTTATAATAGTGACATTTTCTAATATTTGTCATTGTGTGACTGACTTCTTCCACTCAACATTAATATGTATTTCTCTAATGTTTTATTGTTCTTTAGTGTTGTGTAATACTCCACTGTGTTAATATATCAGTTTCTTTGCATCTTATTTAATGCTCAAAATGACTTTATGAACTAATTATTGCTATCACCATTTTACAGATGCGCAAACAAAGCTCAGAATACCTAAATAATTTTTCCAAAACATTAATTTCTTGCAAACAACAGATCTAGGCCATTAATCTAGGCTTCAATGACTTCAAAGCACAAATTCTTAACCATTTTGTTATATTGTTCAATATCATCAGGAGCCCTGATGATACAAGTGTTAAACACTCAGCTGTTAAAAAAAAGGTTAGTGGTTTTCTTTTCTTTTTTTTTAGTATTTATTTATTGTTGCACAATTTCCTCCCTCCCTTTTTCCTTTCTTCCCTTCTCCCTCCCCGAGTCCTCTTTGTCATGTACCTCTTATTCTGGACCATTGTCTTACATATAATGCTTAATCATATATTCTTTTTAAACAGTTCTCTCCCTCTTCTGCTCTAATACAGTGTTTGTTATCTAATGAGGGTGGAGGGAAGCAGTTAGAAGAAAAGACCTGAAAATCTGTTTCTGTGAAGTTCACAGCTTAGGAAACTCAAGAAGGCAGGTCTAGTCTGCCATTTAGGATTGTTACGAGTTAGACTAAACTGGATAGGACAATAAAATCATGCTATATTAGGGCTGTACTATAATTCTCTCAGTAAGTATCTATTGAATACTAAGTGCTGCATGTATACTGCTAAATGTGGGACCAAATTTGTGAGCAAGACAGAACCAGTCCCTACTATATGGCATTTATAATCTAGTAGGGAAGATATGAAACTGGTTATAATATTAAATTGTAATGATTGCCAAGATATAAAGAAAAAGGTTGATAGAAATCACAGAATAAACACCTTCTTAATGGAACTCCAACACCCAAAACCATCCCTTTGATAATTCCTTCCTCACTCCGGTGTATGCATCAGTTTCAACAGAGCATAACTTGATAAATTCAACTGATCAAACATACACCCACGGATTTTCTTAAGCTATAATTTTTACTAAATAATGAACATTTGCCTGTCCCTCCAGACGACACTGGACACCAACCTCCTGCTAGTCAGTTCTCATAACATGCAATTAAATGAAAGGGAAATTTTAGTAACTGTCCCTTGTGTTTAAAAAATTTAATAGCATTAAATAATGAGTAAAATATGCATATGAACCAGAATGAGTGTATTTCTTGAATAAAATCTTGTATCTGGTAGTATAATAATGAGAATCTGGGAAAAGACAAGAGTAGCATACAGAGATCAGAAAAATTTACTTTAATGATAAGAGATCCTTTCTAATTTTTTGTTTGCCACTCACTCACTCATTGCTGTCAATTGTAATCAACCCATACCTGACCCTCCAGTGGGTTTGTGAGGCTGAAAATAGATTGATGGGAGAGTATTCCTTTGGAGAAGCTTCTGGATTCGAATCAACAGAAAACCATGGCCTGTGGGTTAACAGGTATCTTCCTACAGACTTTTCAGAGTTCTCTCAATTTCAGGTGTTGTTGTTGCTGTTAGGTGCTGTGAAAGAAACAATGACTTTTAGTGACACTATGAACAACAGAACTGAAACTTGCCTTATTCTATGCTATCCTCAGGGTCTCTGCCATGCTCATGACCACTGTGTCAATCTACCTTATTGAGGGTCTTCCTCTCTTTCACTGACCTCTTAAGTTTTGCAACATAATGCTTTTCTTGACAACACACAGAAAGTATGTAAGACAAAATTTCACCATCCTTGTCTCAAGGAGCAGTTTGCTTGCACTTCCTCCAAAATTGTTTGTTCTTTTGGCAATCCATGGTAGAGTGAATATTCTTCTCCAATGTCACAAATAAAATTTTATTATTATTAATTTATTTATACCTGGAAACGCACACTTCCATTGAAATATGTAGTTGTTTAGGCATCTGTCCTCTGAATCTATCTTGAATCATAATGGAAAATATAATAATTGCTACTGTTGTTAGGTATGACTCATAGTGACCTTTGAAAAAAATATCTGAACCCAGTCCTGTCCTGTGCCATCCTCACACTTCTTGAAACACAAGAGCATATTGTACCAGTCACCATGTCAATCCACCTGGTTGAGGATCTTCCTCTCCTTTGCTGACCCTCCACCCTTCCCAGCATCATGTCCTCCACCATGCCCAAAATATGTAAAATGGAGCACCAAGATCCTTGCCTCCAAGGAGCACCCTGATTTAACCCTCTTCAGAATTTTCTGAAAAAGAACAGAATAAATTCATGGCTTGAGTTGCAAAAACTGAAGAGTTCTATGGATATTTTTAATGATTCAGGAAGTATCAAGAGATGATAAAAGGAAAACAGAGTTACTGTGCCAAATAGAATTGGACAACACTGAAACATTTCAGGAAGTAGCATATGATTAAGAACCAATGGTTCTGAAGGAAGATGTCCAAGCTGAATTGAAAGTATTGGCAAAAACAAAACAAGAGAAACAGCTGATTAAATATCAATTGTCATGTTTTCACAAACAGATTCAGATTCATAACTGCTCACTAGTCTATGCCAAAAAATTTGGAAGATAACTACATAGTTAATGGACTGGAAGAGATGCATGTTTTTCTCATTCTTAAAACAGATGATCCAAAAGAGTATAGAAAATAATGAAAAATATTAATATAATATGCAAGAAAAATTTTGCTGAAGAGTACTCAGAATCATCTGAAACACTCTACTGATAGGGAACTTCCAGAAATTTGAGCTGGGTTCTGTAGAGGCCATAGCATGAGGGCTATCACTGCTGAGGTCATAGTGGATCTTACCATGATGCCAAGATAGATTTTGATTGAAAACATAGAACACACGAAATAAATTAATTTGTTTTGTATTGACTAGGCAAAGGCTTTTAACAGTATAGATCTTAAGAAATTATGGCTAATATTGAAAAGAATGTGAACCTAAGAACACTTAATTGTGTTCAGTGGAAACCTATATACCACCACAGAATCATTCAAACAGAACAAGGGGATACTGCATGATTTAAAAATCAGAAAAGGTATTCATCAGGGTTGTGTCTCACTGTCTCTGACACAACTACCCCCAATATCCTAGTTATTGTGTCAATCCATCTCATCCTGGGTCTTCCTCTCCTCCACTGTCCCTATATCCTTCCAATCATGATGTCTTTCTTCAAGGACTGGTCCCCTCCTGGTCATATGTTCAAAGTATGTGAGATGGAGCTTTAAAATTCTTGCCTCCAAGATGCAGCTTGGTTTCACCCTCTCCAGAACGGACATATTAGTTCTCTTGACAGTGCATGGTATGTTCAATACTCTTTTCCAACACCATAACTCAAAGGCATTGATTCCTTTTCTGTCATCCTTGTTCATTGTCCAGCTCTCTGGACATCACTATAGCAAGTAACTATGAAGACCATGGCTTGGATCAGATACACCTTAGTCTCCAGACTGTTATCCTCACTCTTCAGCACTCTAGAGGGGACCCTGGCATCAGATTTTCCCAATGCAATTTGTCTTTTGATTTCCTGGATGCTGGTACCAACAATGTTGATTGTGGGGCCAAGTACATTGTAATTGTTAACATTAATCTTTACTCCATCTAGATGTCAATTGGCCCAGTGGTGAGAATCTTTGTTTTCTTGATGTTGATCTTCAATCTAAATTTAAGGCTGCAGTCCTTGACCTTCTGTGGCAAATGCGTCAGGTTCTCAGTTTCAGCAAGTTGTGTCTTCTGCATAAATGCATGTTCTTGAGGCTGTTGTTGTTGTTGTTAGGTGTCATTTAATTGAGTACAACTCATAGAGACTCTATGAACAAAAGATCTAAACCCTTTTCTATCCTGCATCATCCTCACACTTCCTGACACAAAAGAGCCCATTGTGGCAGTTACCGTGTCAGTCTACCTGGTTGAGGGTCTTCCTTTCCTTTGCTAACCCTACACACTTCCTAACATTATGTCCTTCTCAAAGGAATAGACCCTCCTAGCAAAATGCCCAAAGTATGTAAGGCAAAACCTCACCATTCTAACCTCCAAAGAGTACTCCAGCCTCACCCTCTCCAAGGCATAGCTGTTTTTCTCTTAACCGTCCCTGGTATGGCTAGTCAGTGCTCTTCTCCAACACCACAGCTCAAAGACGTCAATTCTTTTTCTGTCATCCTTATTCATTGTCCAGCTCTCAGATGAATAGCAAGTAATCAGAAAGACTATGGCCTGAATCAAATGCACCTTAATCCTCAAACTGACATTACTCCTCAAAAATTTAGAGACATCCCTAACTGCAGATTTTCCCAGTGCAGTATGTCTCCTCATTTCCTAACTGCAGGTACTAAGGATGTTAATTGTGGATGCGAGCAAGATGTAGCTGTTGACAGTTTCAATCTACTCTCCATCCATCATGATGCTGCCTGTCGATCCAGTGGTAAGAATCTTTGTTTTCTTGACATTGAGATGCAATCCATACTGAAGGCTGAGTTCCTCGCAAGGTTATGTACAGATCAACTGCAATTCATAGTGACCCCATGAACAACAGACCTAAATCTTTTCCTATCCTGCACCATCCTCACAAGCTCTATCATTCCTTAATTCCGTTGTGACAGTCACTCTGTCAATTTATTTCATTAAGAATCTTCCTTTCATTGCCCCTCTTACCTTTTTTAGTATGATATCTCTTTCCTAGGCCTGGTTTCTCCTGAAAATATGCCTAAAATAAGTGAGAAGGAGTTTCACCATCCTTAATTCTAAGAAGTGCTCTTGTTTTACCTTCTCCAAGACATACTTCTTTGTTCTCTTGGCAGTCTATGTTCTGTATTCTTTTGAACACCACAACTCAAAGGTATTGATTGATCTTCTGTCATCTTCATTCACTGTCCAACTTTCAGAGGCAGAAAAAGTAAGTGAAAATGTCCTGGCTTCCATTAGGCAAACATTAGCGTTTAAACTGACATATTGCTTTTTAGAACTTTGACGAGATTCTTGACAGTCAATTTCTCCAATGCAACATTTCTAGCACTTAATAATTTGCTAAAGATCACACAAATCAGAGAAGTTTCTTTTTGAAAACAAAGAAAAGCAGATATATTTAAAATCCGGGTGTATGGTAGCTAAAAGATAAAACCTCGCTATAACTTTCAGTCTTTTCTACTTTTCAGCTCTTCCTGGTACAGTCCTCCCTATACCCCATGCCTCACCTTTGGGCTCCATTGTGTCTTTTCATAGCTCTCCATGCTCTTCAAGGTTATCACTGGGGTCCAACGTCTATCACCACTCCTCGGGGACTGGCTGTCTTAGTTAAATAAAACCTAAAACGTCAAACTTTGAGGGATAATGTTGGTATTTACCTCCTTCCCACAAGATTTTTCTGACAGAATGAGGTTCTTTACCCTCAAGGCCCTATTGATGGTTTGTGTAAAATCAAAGTCAAGTTTCTGTAGTTTTGTGAGGGCTTGCATTTTTCTGCAGAAAAAATACAGTAAAGATCTATAATCAAAGTTAAAAAAAGGGATCTGTGACATAAAGAAAAGAGTATCTTTGTCCTTAAATGAGGGTGCAAATCTTGTTCTAGAAATCAGGAATAATTCTTGTCCTAGACACAGTATCCTCATAATATCTTGTTCTTTATAGTCTGAACCACTGTGATGACCTAACTTCTAACACATTCCTTCACCTTGCAGTCCTGAGACATCTCTTCTTGACTCTTGTCCTGCTTTCTTCCCTGCCAAAAATGGCCCATCACTCCTAGGGACAAGCTCTGTCTGTGGTAATCAAAGGGACAGAGGAAAGGAACTGAATTCACAATTTTTCAGCCCCACGTGGCAGGCCAGCTGCATTCTACACAGACCTATTACAGTAAAATCTGTGCTCTCTGGCACTTCCCCAACAAGAAAGAACTGGAAACCAGCATTTCTGAAATGTCTGAATACAAATCTCCAATCTAGTGACTGAAATTTGAAGCGTTGAAATTCAACTACAGTGGCAAAACACTCTGGAAGAGGCCTGATCAAAATGCAAAACTTACAGTTGTCTCTGATGACTGGAGCTAAGCAGCATAAATCCAGCAGGCAGGAAACAATCTCTCCTCCAAACTTGACACAACTTGTAACCAAACTGAAACAAAGATCCCAAGAAGGCATAGATATTTCAAAATACTAAATGAGACTGGGAACTAAGAAACTAGAGGGATTTGTGACAACTCGGAAAGCACAGAGGACTCCTCCATCTCTAAAATTATTATGATGACTTGGTAGAGATGTGAAAACATGTGGGACACCACGGTAAAAGAAAAAGCGGGATGTAAAGCTGCTATGGTCACAACTGTAAAACCATGTGGAAAAAGATTGGAAAACAACATGTGGGAGGAAAATGGTGGATGGTTTTTTCTTAAGGTGCTGCATGCAACTCAGAGTGTTTTCCCCTTTAAAGCATATATTATTGATATGGTAAATTTACCATTTAAAATGAAGCAAGTAGACAATATCCTTGCTTTAAAAAGAAGTACTAGACTGTGTTTGATTAAGGTATTAAGTTCAGAAAGGCAGTTTCAGAAAAGTCCATCTGATGCTGCTTATAAATAATTAAGTTGAATATACCTAGAGACTAAATCCATTCTCTTTCCTCTCAACACTATGGCATGTAAAAAATTGAAAATAGAGAAGTTTTTAAAAAGAAAGGTTTGCAAAGTGATAGGGAATTTTAATCCAATTAAAAAGCTTTATGGGGTTCGAAGTATACACTAAGCTCTGTGAAAAGATAAAGAGACTGAAACCTTGAATATTTGCAAGCTCACCCCTCTCCCTGGCTGGTGGCTTTCTGCTTGCTTCCAGACTCTCCCCATTAGTGCAATGCTGATTTTGTCTTCCTAACTTGGCCTCTCAAACCTCTTTATCCCTAGATCAACTTTCATTTTGTTCTATGATAACTGAGGCCTTGGGTAGTGCAAACAGTTAAGTTCTTGAAGCCTACCCAGAGACAACTCTAGAGTTAAGGTCTAGATGTCCATTTTTTTAAAAGTCACACAGCCTTGAAAAGCCTATGATGTAGTTCTATCATGCACCAAAGAGGTTTCCATAAATCAATTGTCTAATAACAACCCTTTAGGACATTCTGATAGCTATACATAAATTTTTTAAAAAAGGATTAACAGTGAAACCCTCACACTCATTTTCCTATTTATTAACTTGATGCTAGAACAGTAGCTATACATACATACTCATTGCCATTGAGTTGGAACTGACTCATAGATGACCCTCCAGTGGGTATTGCATAGACAGTGAACGTCCATCTTTCTCCTGAGAAGTGACTAGGGGATTTGAACCACCTGCCTTTAAGTTAGCAGCAAAATTCCCTAAGAATTATGCCACCAGAGTCCCCTTATACACATGTTGTCACTTTTGCTGTTGTTACTTACCATCAAATCAACTATGACTCATAGCAACTCTATGAACAACAGATGTGAACTTTGCTCTGCCCTGCACTATCCCCATGATCATTTGCTCAAGCCCATTGTTACAGTCACTATGTCAATTCATCCTGTTGAGGGTCTTCCTCTCTCTTGCTGAGTCTCCCTTTCCTGGCCTGCTGTCTTTTTCAAAAGTCTGGTCCCTCCTAAAAACATGCCCAAACACACACACACACACACACATACATACACACATACATGCATGGTGTTTTATCACAGGTTTTGGTCATAAAGCCTCAAATCTCGGGTCATATGATTTCCACTCTGAAAAAAATTAGTGCTGTCAGTTTCTCACCCAGAACATCTCTATCCTGCAGATTTTCCCAAGGCACAGGACATGGGATTCAGCCTGAATTCTCCAAAAGTTCCTAGAACTCTTCAGAGTACCTAACTCTTCCCAAAACAGAGAACAAGATTGCAACAACAACTGACAAATGGATCCTATGGAGTTAGCTAGCAAACTTGCATCCCTCTCCAAAGCCTTGGTTCTCAACACACTCAACAGCCCCCTGGTTGATATCTGAAGATATCTGGAGGACTCCCTTCTCTGGGCTCCTCCACATTGAGCTGAGATACCATATTGCCCGGGTGGGCCTGAAATGGATCTTAGTGAGCCTGGTGCCAGCAGAGTCCTAAGGCTTGAGCAGACCTGACATAGATCTCTGTAGGCATTCAGAAAGACAGCTAAGCACCAGCACCAAAGACCAAGCTGAGCCACTCACAGGGCCAAATAACTCCCATTCAGGACCCAATCTTGCTGTGCGACCCCAGGCTTCAGCTGGAGCCAGAAAAAGGTGTCCTGCACTATGACGTATTTATAGTTTGCTGTTAGAGTTACAACACCTATATATCACTTCATTGTATCAGGGCTTGATTTGCATTACTTTATGGGGAGCTCTGGTGGCTTAGTGCCAAGAAGCTATGCTACAAACCTGTAGGCATGCAGTTCGATTCCACTATCTGCTATATGGGAGAAGATGGGCAATCTCCTCTCGCAATTAACTGCTTGAAAAAACCTGCTTGAGGGTCAGCTATGGGTCAGCTCCAACTCGTCAGTATATAACAATAACAACAACAATAATTATAGGGAGCTCTGGTGATTTAGTGGTAATAATATGCACTGCAATCCCAAAGGTATGTGGTTCGAAAACACCAGCTGCTCTTCAGGAAAAGGATGGGCAATCTTTTACCTTGTGATTACTGCCTCTGAAAACCCACTGGAGGATCGGTTCTGACTTGATGGTACACAACAACAATTACTTTATAGTTGAGTGTGTATATGCATACTAGTTTACTGTTTGCTCTTATTAGTACAGCATTTGTCAGTCTGCTGAAAGGAAGAAGCTCAAGTGCACTGAAGACAACTGGCAATAAATAAGGCCTCAAGAATTGGCGGGATATCAACTAGCATGTTTTAACTTACAGAGGCAACCCTGGGTGTGCAGAAAATTTGGAGGCTGGCTCCCTGGCTGAATGACTTGAAGAGATTCATATGTGTTCCCAGTCCCAAGAAAGGTTACCCAACAAAATGTGGAAATTATTGAATAATATCATTATTGTCATATGCAATCAAAATAATGCTGAGTATAATTTTTAAAATGGATAGAACAGTACACAGAGAGAGAAAGAGAACTGCTAGAAATTCAAGCCGAATTTAGGAGACGCTGTGGCATCAGGGATATCATTGCTGATGTCAGATGGATCCTGGCTGAAAGCAAAGAATACCCAAAGAATGTCTATTTGTGTTTTATTGACTATGCAGAGGCATTTGACTGTGTGGATCACGACAAACTATGAGTAACATTGAAAAGAATGGAGCATCTCAGAAAACTGTGTTCATGTGAAATCTATACCTAGACCAAGAAGCTTTTGTCTGAATGTAACAAGGTAACACTGCTTGGTTTAAAATTATAAAAGGGTGTGCATCAGGTCAGGGCTGTGTTCTTTCTCCATACATATTCAATCTGTATGTGAAGCAAATAATTCATGAAGCTGTACTCTATGAAGAGTAATGTGGCATCAGAATCAGAGGAAGACTCATCTACAACCAGATAACATAACCTTGCTTGATGAAATTGAGGGCCACTTTAAATTCTTGCTGTATTTCCTTCAATATAGTAATATTAATATTCAATAGCTCAACATCAAGAAAACAAAATGTTCTTACCACTAGACCAACAGGCAATATCTTGACAGATGGAAAAAGGATTGAAACTGTCAATGATTTAATGTTACTGGAATCCACAATCAACACCCTTGGTACTAACATTGAGGAGATTGGGAGACATAATGCTTTGGGCAAGTTGGCTGTCAGGGGCCACTCCAAAATACTGAAGAGCCATGTCAATTTGAAGACTAAAATGTACTTAATATGGTCTTTCAAATCATGTGTCATGCATCTGAGAGCTGGAAAATGAGTAAGGATGACAGAAGAATTCGTGCCTTTGAACTGTTGTGCTGGAGAAGAGCACTGAATATCCCACAAACTGTCAAAATAACAAACTGATATGTCTTAGAAAATGTGCAGCCAGAGTGCTCCTTGGAGGCAAGAATGGTGAAGCTCTGTCTCTCATACTTTGGACCTGTTACTAGGAGATGGGTAGTGTCCTGGGATGGACGGAGGATTGGGAGGGGAGAAAAGTACAACAATGAATGAATAGAAATCCAAAATATCTGTAAATATTCACTGAAATTAATAATAATAAAAGAAAAGATATATTATTCTTTTTTCTTTTTTAAGTAATTTTTTATTCATTTTAATGAAAGTTTACAGAGACTCAGGCTTTCCAGTCATTCATTGTTACACTTTTCTCCCTGCCCTCCCCCTCCCCCCAATTCACTCTTCTCCTTACAAAGTAAAAGAAAACTCTTTCATTGTTATATAATCCCTCCCCCCAAGTCCACGCCACTGTGCAGCCTTCATTCTGGACTCTTGTAATGACAATAATACCCAAACATATATCCCTTTTAAACAGCCAGTGAAAGACAGAAATACCCCCAAGAATATTGATTGTCTATGCCGACTGCAGCAATGGATTCAAGTGTATCAGAGACAATGTGGGTGATACAAGATAGGACATGGTTCAGGTCTGTTGTTCATAGGGTCACTGTAAGTCATATTCAACCTGATGGCACCTAACAACAATAACCAGGGAGCTCTGGTAAGAAGCTAAACTGTAATCCCAAAGGCACATGATACATATCCAACAGGTACTCCGAAGGAGGCTAGGCAATCTCCTACCATACCTCTGAAAACTCGCTGGAGGGTCAGCTATGCATGAGCTCCAACTTGACAGCACACAACAACAGATCTAAATAAGTAATTCAAGTAATGCTCAGGAGATTCATGACTACCTGGACTTATTTATAGTCAAAGTTCCTCATGGATGTAGCAATTGAATTTTGGACTGCATTTTGCTTGTGCTTTGAGATAACAAATAAAACTATTTCATTACTGTGTTTTGTTATTGTAACAGACTCCAGTTACTTGCCACAGTAAGTGCTAACAAATTTAGAACACCATTTCAAGAAACACAAATGTTCACTCTAATCCTTAATGACTATCATCCTGACAATAGGTGAAACAATTATTCCTAAATCGTCTCAGTCAGGTGAAATGTATTTTATACCTCCAAGTTTCCGTTTTATTTCTTCTTAAATTATAGTGCTGTTACCTGGACCAAAAGAAGAGTATAAACCAGACAATCCAGTATCCTTTAGTAAACTGACGTATGGAACAATATAAAAAGATGACGTCCAATTGGCTTTAAATAGTTTCACAATTGTTTCTCCAAAAACAGTTTTAATACTGATTTATTTAATGTTTTCATAATGAGAGATCAAAAAAATCTATTTGAAAATATTTCTCATTAGCATAAGAGTTATGTAAGCAAAGCCATGTCTATCTAGGTTGAAAACATTGTGTTATCAATCCCAGACTTTTTTCTGATAGATTTTGGAATATCATCTTTTTCTATCTTCAAGAATATGATCATAATTCCCCAAATTTTCATGTTATCTATTAAATATAATTTCTAAATAATGGGATACATATGACATATTTCCTAAGACGTACCACTGAATCGGAACCGACTCACAGCTGACCCACCAGGGGCAGAGGTAATTAATCTCGGCTGAGACTGCCCATCTTTCACTTGTGGAGCAACTGGCGGATTCAAACCATGTGCCTTTGGCATTGTAGCACAGCTTCTTACCATTAGTCCAGGTGACACAAACAGCTTCCCCAGAACACATCCAAGGGAGAAACTGGTTCCTCATAATTGTAGATTCCCCTCATCAGGTTAGGACATAGTTTCAGGACAGATCACATTTAGAAGAATAAAAAGCTTTTCTTAAACAGAATATGCTAAATGTCTTGATATATTATGTTGTTGTTGTTAAGTGCCGTCTAATCATAGGCGACTCATAGTTACCCTATGAACGAAAGTCCTCCACAGTTGCGTGACTTTCATCCTTTCTCCAGGTTCACAGGGTTTCCCGAGGCAAGCTATTTATGGAAGTGGATGCCACTCCTCCTTCCAAGATTGTTTTAGCCGCGGAGCTCCACCAAACACTGTCCGCCATGGGTAACCATTATCGCATTTGACATGTCAACGTCACAGTGTTCATCTTCACAGCGACTACAAGTTGCCACAAGTTGATATAGTATACCCCAATAAAAAGTATTGATCATTTTACCTCTAAAATATTATACTTTTAGCTCTTATCAGGGTCTGATCAGTAGTAGGAACTCAATAATTCACTTTTGGTTTTCCTGAGGACTTGTTTCTAAGCGCTTTTGTTAAACATTTGTTAAACCACTGCCCTGTCCTCTGTTCTCATTCCTAATGTCCCTGCACCTGATAAGTCTTAACCATAGGTTAGAAATCAGTATCCCATAGGTCACTTCATTCCAAAGATATCACTTGACATTTTGAAGTGGCCTCCAGTGTTTAACACTAGGAAAATCGTCTTGAAATACCTCGAGCTCACATCTAGAGCTCTGGGCCTGCATTTTCATAGAACTGCTGCAATTGTCTATGAGCTGCAAAGCAGCTGCTCTCTTTCAGTGAAGCACTGTTGTTCTGTTTGCCAGTCTCTATTTGCCCCACTTCATTCATTCATGTTATCTACCAGACTCCCTACACAGCTGAGTTTATCATTTCAGATCTAAACATGATTGGAGCTTGGAAGTTGACAACCAGACAAGCGAGTACAGCACCTTGGTGAACAAGGAAGAAGCTCATTCCCTAGAAATGAGCCCTTCAAGAGGTGTTTGGTATTTCTTAACCTACATATTGCCGTTGAATTGATTCCAACTCATAGTAATCTTCCACCAGGTTTCTAAAGCTGTAGATTTTTATGGAAAAATACTTTCCCCTTTGGAGCAGCTTGTGGATTGAAATTGCCAACCTCGCAGTTAGCAGCCTGAAAGTTCTAATTAGCAGATCTGCTATATCACCAGGGTTCCTGTTGAAATTTTTAGTGGTCATTATCCAGCTCTCCTCCCCTCTTACCTAGATAACTACAGTAGCCTTTCATTCCTCGCCCCCCCTCCCGCCCCAAAATCGCTACCACACTTCAAGTCTTCCTCCAAATTGCTATTATTGTTGTTGTAAGTTGGATGCCATGGAGTAATTTCCAAATTAGAGCTAAAATAATCTCATAGTTTCCTCAGTTGTAATCTTCATGGAAGCAGATCATCTGTTCTTTTTCCAAGGACTTTCTCAATAGATTCAAGACAGCAATCTTTCTGTTAGCATCCGTCCAGGTGCTTAATCAAATGGTTATTTGACCAGGATGGCTATTTGTATTTCTTTCTCTAAAGTAGCTCTGATCCTCTTTATATACTACTTAAAGACATTTTATGGTAAATTAAAGATGTCCTTGGAGAAGGATACCATGCTTGGAAGGGTGGAGGGACAACAGAGGAGAGGAAGACGCCAGATGAGACGGATTAACACAGTAACTGGGATAATGGGGGTTGGAGTCTTGGATTTAGTGAAACAGGCTCAGGACAGGGCAGGCTTCAGAGCTACTGTGCATTAGGGTCTTGAGGAGTTTCAGGTGATCTGAAAGCATGTAACTACAAAGAAGCCTTGGTAGTGTGGTGGTTAAAATGCTCCAACTGGGAAAAAATGCTCCAACTGAAAGGCCAGTTGTCCAAACCCACCAGTTGCTCTTTGGCAATCTGATTCTATAAATATTTGCAAAATTAGAAATTGTAAGGGCCACTTCTGTCCTACAATGTCATTGTGAGGTGGACTCAACTGGATGGCAGTGAGGGTGGTTGCACCAGCACAGTAAACATATGTAGTAGGTATGAATTTTAACAATCGTAATTCACAGGATTGGGGGGGATGTAAGTATATTGGGGGGTTTTCCCTATTTTTTAATTTATTGATATTTTAATGAAAGTTTATAGAGAATTTGGATTTCCATTCATTCACTGTTACACATTT
>NW_006399881.1:2125079-2145013 GCF_000299155.1 Elephantulus edwardii
TAATGGTCTTATGCAGTATTTGTCTTTATGGGGTTGAGTTAGTAGTTCACTCGGCAAAATGCTCTCCAGTCCCTCACAAGTTAGGTAGTAATTTACAAAATCATTGCTCCTGAGAGCTGCATAGTAGTCCATTCTGTGAATGTACCATATTTTCTCAGTACATTCCATTCTTTTCTCTCAGTCATTGTAGCTTCAAACATAATACTTTTGTAGGATTTATCTAAGTTAAAGGGACTTAAATGTTTTCATAACTTAAAGGCCATGAAAAGGCAAGATACACATGCCATACAAATTATCAAATACAGGCATCTGCTGGAGAATATAATCCTAATCAAGTTCTCAACTGTCATACCCCTTCTAGGCTAGCATCTGCTGCTTTATACATCCTCCTGTCTGGCACTAGGTAATCTAGATCATGTCCCCTTTTCATGACTCAACTGTTATACCCCTTCTAGGCTAGCATCTGTTGCTTTATATATCCTCCTGTCTGGCACTAGGTCATGTGGATCATGTCCCCTTGTCATGACCAGTAGGACCCAGAAGGTCTTTTTGTTTGTCACCTTAGGTCCCATTTTATAGAATTTGCTACACATTTTAACCATTTGCTTTATATATTTTTCCCATTGGAAGAACAAGAATGAGAGATGGGACTATATCCTTCTGAACATTAATATTACTCTGATTTGAGCAAAAATTTATGATATATATTGGCTTTCCCTCCAATAAATTCATACACATTCTCTTCCAAAACATCAATTACAAAAGGTCTGATGTCTGATTGTCCATTCATTCCACATTAGTCTTCCCTTCACCCATCCCAATATGAGTCCACTGCCTAGAAATTAATATTCTACTTTCCCCTCTTTCCTTTCTTGGTAAACCTACTAAATTGGTTCTCTCTGTGCATAAACCTTTCTATTGACCTTTATAATAGTGATATTAAACAGTATTTGTCCTTTTGTGACTGACTTATTATTTTATTGGTTTATTTAAAAATCTCTGTGTGTGTGTGTATTGCTGTTGTTGTTGTTACATGCCATCGAATCAAGTATGATTCATAGCAACCCTATGAACAAAAGATCTGAAACCAGTCCTGTCTTACGTCATCCTCACATATAAATTATCGAGGAGTAATGATGTTTGAGGAATAAGGTGTATCTGATACAGGCCATAGTCTTTGACTACTTACTATGCATCTGAGAGCTGGACCATGAATAAGGATGACAGAAAAAGAATTGAAGTCTTTGAGCTGTGGTGTTGGAGAAGAGCACTGAACATCCCGTGGACAGCCAAGAGAACAAACAGATATGTCTTGGAGAGGGTGCAGCCAGAGTGCCCTTTGGAGGCAAGACTGATGAGGCTTCACCTCACATACTTTGGATATGTTACCAGGAGGTACTATTCCTTGGAGAGGGGCATAATCTTGGGAAGGGTGGAGGGTCAGCGAAAGAGAGGAAGACTCTCAACCAGGAAGACTGACATGGTGACTGCTGCAATGGGCTCTTGTGTGTCAGGAGGTGTGAGGATGGTGCAGGACAGAACAGCATTCAGATCTTTTGTTCATAGGTTGTTATGAGTCATACCCTAGACAGCACCTAACAACAAGAAAAACATTATAGTTCAACATAAAAAAAGATTCAAGATAAAATATTAAAAAGAAAGACCAACCAAAGACTCTCACCACTGGGCCAACCAGCAGCATCATGATAAATGAAGAGATTGAGATTGTTAATAGTTTCAGCTTGTGTGGCTCCACAATCAACACTCGGCAACAGCAGATTCAGAAGAGGAATTGATGCCTTTGAGTTGTGGTGCTGGAGAAGAGTTTTGGACACACCATGGACTGCCAAGAGAACAAATAGGTCTGTCTTGGAGAGCATGAAACCAAGTTGCTTTTTGGCAGCAAGGAGTTTGAAATTTGTCTTATACACTTTGGACATGCTTCGAAAAGGGATCAGTCCTTTGAGAAGGATATCATGCTGGAAAGAATGAAGGGACAACACATAACTACAACACAACATTATAGTCATTGTGTAGTACTTTCCAATACAGAAGGGTTTGTTTTTCTTTTTTTTAGCACTGTACTAGGCAATTCTCTCTGGCATCCAATAGGGCTTTCATTGGCTATTTTTCACAAGTAGAATACTAGGCCTTTCTTCTAATGTATCTTACTTTGGAAGTTCCACAACTTGTCCACTATGTGTGGACCTGCTAGTATATGGAATATTGGTGGTATAGCTTCCAGTCTCACAGCAACACAAAAGCCACTGCAGTATGAAAAACTGACAAGCTGTTCCTCAAAACATGTTGTTAGATGCTGTTGAGTATGACCCATAGTGACAGTATGAACATATCTGAACCCTGTCCTATCCTGTATGATCCTCATTCTTCCTGACACATTTAAGCCCATTACAGTAGTCACTATATCAATCCTAAGGGTCTTCCTCTCTTTAATTTTCCATCCACCTTTCCAAGTATGATGTCCCTTTCCAAGGAATTTTCTCCCCTAACAACATGCCCAAACTATGTAAGATGAAACTTTATCATCTTTGCCTCAAACGAGCACTCTGGCTGCACTTTCTACAAGATATATTTGTTTGTTCTTTCAGCCATCCATGGAATGCCCAGTGTTCTTCTCCAACACTAAAGTTCAAAGGCATAATTTCTTGTTCTGTCATCCTTATTCATTGCCCAGCTCTCAGATGCATAGCAAATGATCTGAAAGATCATGGCCTCAGATGCTCTGCCGGGGAAGGAGGGACAACCTCCTCCTGTACCAGTCAGATCTGATTTGATGGTACACACACACACACATACGCACAAAATAATAATAAAAAAAGAAAAAAAAAGAAAGATCATGGCCTGAATCAGAAATACCTTAGTTCTCAAACTGTCATTATTATTCCTCAATAATTTGGAGATGTCCCTGACTAAAGACTTTCCCAGTGAAATATGTTTCCCAAGGTCATGACAGCTTGTACCAAGTGTATTAATTGTGGATCTAAGCAAGATGAAGTTGTTAATAGTTTCAATCTTTTCTCCATCTATCATGATGTTACCTATCGGTCAAGTGGTAAGAATCTGGGTTTTTTTTCATTGAGATGCAATCCATATTGAAGGCTGCATTCCCTGATCTTCTACAAGTGATTCAAGTACTTCTCACTTTCAGCAAGCAAGACTGTATCATCTACATAACGCAGGTTATTGATGAGTCTCCCTCCATATTACCACAAACATACTGATTTAAAACTAATCTACTTTATCATCCTACAGTTCTAGAGGTCACTGAAATAAAATCAAGTTACCAGCATGGCAAGAAGCCAGCCATCCTTTCTAGAGGGTTTAGGAGAGAATCTTTCCTTGCTGGTTTTAGATTCTAAAGGCAACCTTCCTTATTTGACTCATGGTACCCTTCTTTAATCTTCAAAGTTAGTATCCTTGCATCTCTCTGATGCTTTTTCTGTCATCCTACCTCTCTCTAGCCACATCTGACAGAAGTTCTTCTCCAAGGATCTATATGACTAGATTAAGCCAACTGAAAGATTCTTTGCTTCCACCTTTTTTACTATAATTCAAAAATACCAAGGACAAGGACAACATCTTATCTATGTTATCATATTATTCCTTTTAAAATTCCTTTTCTCCATCTTGTCCATTTTTATACATTCAATTATATACTATTAACTATATTCACTATGTTGTACAATCACCACTGTTTGTATCCAAAATTTTCAGTCACCCATGAGAGAAGCAAAGTGTTCACTAAGTTAAGGGTTCTTTCTCTCTTTCCACTGCTTTCCTAACCTGGTAAAAACTTTTCTCTCTATGTATGTGCCAATTCCAGATATTTCATCTAAGTGTGATGATACAATATTTTTCCCTTTAATGATTGGCTTGGTTCAGCAGGTTTTCAAGATTCATCCATGTCACGGCATGTATAAGAACTTAATTTCTCTTGATGAATAAGTAATATTGCACTATATTCTCTCTCTCTCTCTCTCACACACACACACACACACACACGTTTTGTTTCTCCTTTCATCTGTTGAGAGACAGTTGAATTGCTTCTACCTTTTAGCTATTGAAAATAATGCTGCTAAGATCATTAAGGTATGAGTATCTGTTTGAATCCTTGATTTAAAATATTTTGGATACACACCCAGAAATAAAATTGCATGGTAATTATATTTAACTTTTTAAGAAACCATTTGTGTTCCACTGCAGTATTCTACATTCTCGTTAGCAATGTCTGAGAGATCCTCTTTCTCCTCATCTATGACTTTTTAAAGGAGTCTTGGTAGCATAGTGTGGAACTCTAGGTCAGTTTGGTGAGCTGGGATGCTAAACAAAAAGTGAGTGGTTCAAATCACCAGAGGCTGAAAAGAAGAATGAACAATCTCCTCTCCTGAAGATTAATAGTCTGGGAAACCCAATGGAGGATTCAAAAAGAGTCCATATAACTCAACACCAGTGAGTAAGATTTTTTTGAAAAGCCCCTAGTAAAATATCTTACATGTAGTATATGCTTCCTTTTGGCCAACTTTTCTGAAAATTAATATCTTCTTACTGCATTTAAAATTTTCTTATTGCTACTGAGTCAGAACAAACTCAGAACTGACCCTCCAGAGGGTTTCTAACAGGAGAGAATTTAACACCTTTCTTCCTTGGAATCACTGGTGGACTGAGCCACCAGAGAAGCATGGTCTTTGGGTTAACAGTGCAACAAACTCCCTGCAACTATACTACCAGAGCTCCCTTATTTTCAATTGCAATTTTGTTTTGGGTTGGGTCGGGGTGGGGGTTGGTGCATTTTTTTCTATTTTTTATTATTATTATATTGTTGTTGTTGTGTACCATCGAGTCAGGAACCGACCCATAGCTGACCCTCCAGGGGTTTTCAGAGGCAGTTAATCACACAGGAAGAGATTGCCCATCCTTTTCCCGAGGAGCAGCAGTTGGCCTCGAACCACGTGCCTTTGGGATTGCAGCACAGCTTTTTGCCACTAGGCATCCGAGCTCCATTATTATACTAGTTTATTTAAAAATTTTGAATATATTGTTTTCAAGAATGGATTCTTCCGATTTCCCTCACCGCTCCATTAAATTGTACAACTCCAGGATTTATCCCCCAGCGTCCCCCTGCACAATTACTCTCCTTTTCCCCATGGAAACAGGAGTGGCATCCACTTCCTAACCAACATAACTCTGGAAACTCTTAGAACTTTGATAAATGATGACAGTTATAGAAATGCGTCAGGCATTTTGTTCATAGGGTCCCTATGAGTCGTGCTCGACTTGATGGCAATCAACAACAACAACCTCCTGCACATCCTCATCTCTCTGCTTTCACTCTCCCCCACCCCCTTGGATTCTTTTACTCATTCCCCAATAACGATTTTTATACAATATTTGTCCTTGTAGGACTGAGTTAATTCACTCAGCATAATGCTCTCCACTCCCTCCCAAGTTAGGTAATAATTGTATTTCTTGTTTATTTCTTCATAGCACTTTCAACAACATAATAATTCTATATTTCTGCATATATTTTCCATCTTACCTACTAGCATCCAAAACACAACTAGTTTCTGGTAGACTATGCTTGACAAATGTAAGTTTGTTCTGTTTTGTTTTTTCTAAATTTAATGAGGCTGGGCAAGCCCTATGGACCATGGTAACTGTAGCAGCTATTGCAGTTCATTCCACAGTAAGGGCTCTTAATAAATATTTGGAGAATGAATAAATTGTGGGATGGATATTTTACTAAATTTAATTAGCATCTAGGATAATGAAATCTATTGCCAAGACTGACCCTAAGTATGGCTGTTGGGAATTACAGACAGAAAGAGACCTACAGCAAAGGAGTCCAGATATATTTTGGCAGTTTTTCCTCAGACTCCCAGTCCTCCACCCTACTGTTGCTAATGGGAATAGCTAGGCCTCCTCTCAATAAAGCAGCCGCTCACTCCCGAGAGGGTGAATAAATGGAATCCTGGCACACAGCTCTGAAGGGTTGCCAAGTTCCAATACAACTTGTCACTGTGCATTGAAGACATTTACTTGAGAATAATTAGTAACCCTTCTGTGCATCAAAGGTGACCAAATCCATAGTGTTCTCATTGAGATCAATGATTTTACTTTTCAGACCTCAGAGAAGATGCTCTTCAATTTCTGTGGTAAAATCAAGATGCTGAGCAAATACCTGTGCTATGCTGCATGTTGAGGGACTGCCTTCAAATATCCTGGTCTGGTAATTAATGGTTTGCCACAGGTAAAGTGTTCATATCTACTAATTAGGTAATCCTAGCCAGAAATATGTTTCCTTTGAAGGGATCTCACAATGCAAATAGACCTAAGGGAAGGAAGTGTTTTAGACAGATAACTTTTCTGAGTTTGAATGTTTCCTTGCTTGCTTGCTTGCTTGCTTTGTTTGTTTACTTACTTCCTTTCCAATTAAGGCCAGTCTGGCAAGGTTGCAAGAAGCAGGAAACCATATGTTGATGTTGCTGTTATGTGCCGTCCAGTCGCTTGTGACTCATAGTGACCCTATGTACAACAGCCCTAAACTCTGCTCTGTCCTGTGTCAATCACACTGTCTCTGACATTCCCATCCCGATTACCCCAGTCACTGAATCAATCCACCTCATAGAGGGTTTTCCCCTCCTGAGCTGCCCCTCCACCCTCCCAAGCATGATGTCCCTCTCAAAGGACCGGTCCCTCCTTACAACATGTCCAATGTATGTCAGACAAAGCCTCAGAATCCTTGCCTCCAATGAGCAGCCCTGTTTAACCCTTTCCAGGATGAATATGTTTTCCTAGCAATCCATGGTACACTCAACACTTCTCCAGCACCAAAGCTCAAAGGTATCAATTCTCTTTCTATCCTCCTTAGTCATTGTCCAACTCTCTGATGCATAGGAAGTGAAAATATTCTACGTAGTGAAGAATGAGACAGTCTATGTATCTAATAGCAGTTTAACTAACCCAAGTGGCATACTTAGTTATATTGACACATGATAGAATGTAAAGTGTAGAATATTAAAACTCAGAGCCCATGAACAAGCATTTAAAGGAGAATTCACCTGAAATTAAAAGACACAGTGAAAATAGTTATTAAAGTGCAAATATTCAATCAAAAAGAAGCTAATAAGAAGTCTAACAGTATAGTTTTCTTCTACAAACAAGCAGAAACTCTTATCTGACTGGGTGTCCCAATGCCAAATGCAGCAGATAAACTGGCCCAGAGGCCAGACAGTTTGTTTTCTACTACTTGTAGCATCCATATTTTTGATAATATTTGTATGCTTGCTTATTTTATCTTTTGCTCTCCTGGGTATTTCACTTTTCCATCATTTTGCTATACTGGCATGACTTGTGTCATGTTATGCTACTGTTTCTCTTATACTTCATGTATGTGTATACTTGCTTGTTTTATAATTTGCTTTATGGGTACAGGATTTGACTATCAGTTTGCTGTATTTAGGTGACTTGCAGGTTGCTGTGATACTACAAGCTATGCTACTGGCATTTCAAATACCAGCAGAGGTACCCTTAGTAGACAGGTTTCAGTGGACCTACTAGATTAAGACAGACTAGGAAGCAAGATTTGCCATATACTACTGAAATTATGGGAGCTAGGGTGACTTAGTGTTAAGAATCTAGGCTGTAATCCCGAAGGCATATGGTTCAAGGCCACCAGCTGTTCTTTGGGAGAAGAATGGACAATCACTTCTGGTGCTATTAACCACCTCAGAAAACCCACTGAAGGGTCATCTATGGGTCAGTTCCAACTCTATGGTACACAACAGCAGCAAGTGAAATTACAGCTCTTCAACAATGCTATAAAAGAAAAACAGAAGAACAGTTAGATATAGTACTAGAGGTAGAGACCCAGTTTGGAAGTAACTAAAAAATAGGAGAAACAGTTGTAAATATCCATTCATAATGAAAACATGGAATGTACAACACATGAATCAAGAAAAACTGGAAATTGTAAACAATGAAATGGAACACATACAGATTTGCCTTATAGGCATTAGTAAGCTTAGATGGACTGATACTGGCCAATCTGAATCAGACAAACGTGTTATTCCAGGAATAACATATTGAAGCAAATGGTAGTTCAAATCCACCAGCTGCTCTGCAGGAGAAGGATAGGCAATCTCCTCCCATGTGATTAACTGCCTCTGAAAACCTGCCAGAGGGTCAGCTAGGGGTTGGGTCCAAGTCAACAGTCCATAATAACAACAACATACTGACAATATACAATATATATGCAAACAAGGAAGCCTTTTTAATACAACCATTATTCAAATATACTCTCTATCCACTAAAGTCAAAGATGAAGAAATTGAACAGACAACTTTTTGACCACCAACTCTTTGACCATCAACTTTTAACTAAACAAGATGAAAAAGTTTAAGATTTCTACCATTTTTTCCCAATTATCTTTTTGATAAAGTGATTCTATGTAGTCCTTCTATCTTTTTTAAGGCTTCCTGCATCATTCACATTTTTGTCCATAAAATCCTTCACTGTTGCAATTCAATGTTTGAATTTGCTCTACTTTTTTTTTAAGTTTCAGAAATGTTGAGCATCTTCTTTTTGGTTTTCTAACTCCAGCTGTTTGTGTATTTCATTAGAATGCTTTGTCTTTAGCTTCCTTTTGAAATATGCCTAGCCCTTTTACTTCTGTATTCCTTCACATTGTTTTGATTTTAGCTCCAAAGCAACTTTCAGAGAGTCTTTTTTTGCTACCCATTCGGTCTCTCTTTTTCTTCTCTATTTTTAATGGTCTTTTGCTTTGTCAAGGATGATGTTTATGAGGTTATTCCACAACTCACTTGGTTTTCAGTCATTAGTATTCAATGCTTCAAATCTATTATTGAGGTGATTTTAAAATATAGTTAGGATACACTCAAGCTGTATTGAAGGCATTGGCAAAAAATTTAAGACCCCAGGGGTTGATGGAATATCAATTGAAGTGATTCAGGAAACAGACACAATGTTGGATGGACTCATCATTCTCTGTCAAAAATATGGAAGAGTGCTAATTGAACAACTGACTGAAAGAGATCCCTATTTGTTCTCTTTCCCAAGAAAAGTGAACATGGAAATTATTCAAATATCATTAATATCACAGACAAGTAAAATCTTACTGAACATTATTTTTTAAATGGCTGAACAGTACATCCACAGGGAACTGCTAGATATTCAAGCTGTATTCAGAAGAGGCTGTGGCACAAGTGATACCGTTGTTGATATCAGATAGATCTTGACTGAAACCACAGAATACCATAAAGATGTTTTCTTGTGTTTTATTAGTTATGCAAAAGGATTTGACTATTTACTACAAATTATTACTAATATTGAGTAAAATGGAACTTCTAGAACACACAATTGTGCTCATTCAAAACCTATATATAGACCAAAAAGAAGTTATCTGAACAGAAGGAGGGAATACTACCTGGTTTAAAATCAGGAAAGGTGTGTGGTAGGGTTATATCTTTTCTCCACACCTATTCAATATGTATGCTGAACAAATCATTTAAGAAGTTAGACTATGAGAAGGAGAATGTGACTTCAAGATTCTTGGAAGCCTCATTAATAAACTTCATTATACAGACGACACAATGTTGCTTGCATATAAGGAAGAAGACTTGAAGCATTTACTGTAGAAGATCGGATTACAATCCCCAATATGGATCAAGAAAACAAATACACAGACACAAATGGAGATTTGTACACCAATGTTCATAGCAGGGTTATTCACAATTACAAGAACATGGAAACGGCCCAAATGCCCAACAACAAACAAATGGTTTGAGAAATTGCACATTCACACAATGGAATATTATGTAGCCTTCAGGAGCAACAATTTTAAGAAACTACTACATAACATGGGGAAAGATTAGAGTGCATTATGCTAAGTAAACTAACTCGGACTCATAAGAACAAATACTACATAAAACCATTATTATAAACATATAAAGATGGCTAATAAAATAGGGCCAAGGTAGGATGGGGTGTGAGGAGAGGGCTGAAGAGGGGAAGGGGGAAATAATGGATCACACAATTTGTTGGGTGGGATGGAGGGGATGAAGGAAATGGGAAATATTCAGTGGGGGCATAAAAAGGTAGGGTAATGATGAACAGTTCAATAGTGTTTGATTTTATAAAGCACACATATGGCATGACTATATGAAACACAGTGTGAACAAAGGAAAGTGTGAAACACAATGCATGTGAAGTTTGTATGCAAACCAATATGAAACAAAAAAAATTTAATGACAAAGAAAAGGAAGAAAAAAAGACAACATCATGATAGATAAAAAAAAAGACTTAAGTTGTTACTGGTTTAATTTTAATTTGACTCCAAATCAGCAACCTTGGTAGCAGTAGTCAAAAAAGCCAGACATTTTTCATTGGCGAAATGTACTGTCAAAGACCCCAAAGTTCTAAATATCAAGTATATCACTTTAAAGACTAAGATGTGCCTGATCAAATTCTCTGAATTTTAAATTTTTTCCTATGCATATGAAAATTGTACAATGAATAAGGAAGATTGAAAAAGAATCAATGCCTTTGAATTATATTGGCAAAGAATATTTAATATCCATGGACTGCCAAGAAAACAAATCAATCTCCTTCAAAGCAAGTGCAACCAGAGTACTCCTTAAAGGCAAGCAAGGGTGGAGAAACTTTGCTTCATGTACTTTGGGCACATTTTCAGAAGGAACCACTTCTTAGAGAAAGACATCATGCTGGAAAAGGCGGAGGGACAGAGAAATATAGGAAGATGTTTATTGAAAAGGACTGGCATAGTTAGTGACTACCGCAACAGGCTGAAGCACAACAGAAATTATGAGGGTGGTACAGGATTGAGAACCTCAGATACGAAGTTTCTAAATACTTAAGAACAACAACAATCAACTTCTGCAGGTAGAAATTATCCAAACATCCAGTGAAGACACATTCATAATAACTGGTGTACAGCAAAATTTGGAAGCAAAGAAGGATGGGTAATTGGAAAATATGGACTTGGTGACAGAAATCAAGCTGAAGATCAAATGCTAGAATTTTGTACAATCAATGATTTATTCGTTCCAAATACCATTTGTTGTTGTAGTTCTTGTTTAAATGATGACTCTACACGTGGACCTCAGGATTCTAAGGCTCCATCTAAATACTGTGGACATGTTGTAAGGAGAGACTGGTTCTTGGAGAAGGACATCATGCTTCGGAGAGTGGAGGGACAGCGCAGGAGGAGAAGACCCTCTATGAGGTTGATTGATTCAGTGACTAGGGTAATCGGGATGGGAGTGTCAGAGACCATGCTTGGGAGGGTGGAGGGACAGCGCAGGAGGAGAAGGCCCTCTATGAGGTGGATTGATTCAGTGACTGGGGTAATTGGGATGGGAGTGTCAGAGGCAGTGCGATTGGCACAGGACAGAGCAGAGTTTAGGGCTACTGTACATAGGGTCACTATGAGTCGCAAGCGACTTGATGGCACATAACAACAACAACAACAACAACAACAACAACAACACGTGGACCTCAACTGATGATCTACATATGAATCAGATTGATTACGTCTATAGAAAGGGGAAGCTCAATACCAGCAGTAAAAACAAGCTGGGGCTTGTGGTTACTCATGTGCAAGTCCAAATTGAAAGTAAATATAATGAATACAAGTTCACAAGCACCAAAAACCCTCTCCACAATGCTAAAAAGCAACTATGTCAGTCTAGATACTGAGAAGCACCTGTTCCAGGCCATGGTCTTGCCCCTGATCCAGGCCAGTTGCTTGTTCTCCATCTGAGAGCTGGAAAAAATGAATAACGGTGACAGAAGAAGAATTGATACCTTTGAGTTGTAATGCTGGAGAAAAGTATTATATATACCCCAGACTGCCAAGATAACAAACAGCTCTGTCCTAATAAACCAGTTTGCTCCTAGGAAGCAAGAATTTTCAAGCTTTATATCACATACTTTGGGTATGCTGTCAGGAAGGGCCAGTCCTTGGAGAAGGATATCAAGTTTGGAAGGGTAGAGGGTCAGTAGAGGGCATGATGACTCTGGATGAGATGGATTGACACAGCAACTGTAGCAATGGAATCAAGTGTGTCAGAGACAGTGAGGTTGGCCGAGGACAAAGCAAGGTTCAGAACTATTGTTCATGAGGTCGCTATGAGTTGCAGTTGACTCAATAGCACATAGCAACTACATCTTCATCTAGAAACTAAGAGTATTTTCCCCATAAGGGTTTCTATGTAGATTGTATGAAGCTAAGTAAATCCACGTTTAGTACAGTGTCACGTAGTCAGCACTCAATAAGTAGAAGCTTTCCCCTGCCCCCTTATCCTTTGTCAACAGCATCTAATCACTGATAGACTTGGAAGAGACCAGGGCTCCTGGAAAAGTCAATGTAAAGCTTTGTGACATTTCCTTTGATGAAAGAAAGTCTTTAGTTTTGCTTTGTTTTTAACAGTCACAAAGAGGTCTTCACATAACTTGAAAGTTTAAGACATACAGTCCTATAGGAATTCTCTTAATTTATCAGTTCCAGATATATTATATTATATTATATTATATTATATTATATTATATTATATTATATTATATTGATTCTTGAAACTGACCACCATAAATTAAATGTGTTCTCTCAATATCCTATCATCATAGCTCAATAACACTTGGTTTTGCTGAGCCTTAGCTGGCAAAAGAAAACAAAGACTAATGAAAGAAGCTAGCAACAAAGAGGCTTGTTTTGGGGAATAGGCCCAGCAAGATTGTGCACAAAGGGCAGTGACATCATTTTTCCTGTCTAATTTTTGTTGGCTTTAGAAAGGGTAGTCCTGATTAATGCCTTGTTATAACATTTTTAAAGGTCACTTTTTGTGCTGGCTTACTTATATCATTAAAGAGGACACCCTGGCAGGGGGAAATGGCCTAATAGTTCTTTGGAATTCATACTTTAGCTAGAAACCTTTGGCTTTCTTAAAGTATTACTAAAATTTTTAAGTCTCTTGGTGAAATTTTTCAGGCACCACAATTTTAATCCAGCTCTGGTTTTGCAGTGGTGCTGATAAAATTTACTACAGGTAAAAGACCTTACAACATCTAAGAATTTGTCTAAGGTGAGGCATGGTTATAATCAATGATTAATTCTATTGACTATAATTAACACTTCCATACTCCAGCATCTCAGTTCCAAAGCCCATGTCATGATTCTACACGTCACTACACATCCCTCACCAGGTTATAGACACTTTCAAACAACCTTTAAGAGAAACTATAAGAATCTGACACATAGGTCACATCCATTTTGAAGATGTTAACTTTCTCACTTCAGCTACAGCTTTCTCATCCTTGATGTAATTGGACTTTATATTTGCAGTGGCCTGTTTACATAGAATTCCATATGGACACAGGCATAAAACTTGGTAGTTGGATAGTATTTTCTCTTGACAACTGATGATACCATCAAAGGGAAAAGTCACCCCTGAGTGTTCACAGGGTAACTTTGAACAAGTCAATAATACAGACAATCATCCAGTTAAAGCTACCCAATAAATCAGTACCCAACTGTCAAAAAAAAAAAAAAATAATACAGACAAGTCTTTATTGTTTATCTACCAAGTTTCAATCACTGTGCTAAATGCAGGAGATATGTGCAAGAGCTATTCTCTCAGCCCTCAAGGATCTTATAGTTCAGAGAAGAAATAGACACATAAACAAAGAATTTCACTCAAAGTTACCCTAAGGCGTAGACACCCTCTTAGGGTGTCTAAATCTGTAAATTTTTAAAGAAGTAGACTGCTTCATTTTCCTTCCATGGGATAACTGGTATAGTCAAACTACAGATCTTTTGGTTAGCAGTCTAATGCTTAATCCATTGTGGCACCAGGTGTCCCTGTGACTGCCTGCACAATCTCAATCCTGTATAAAGATGGAAATGGCAGTTGAGGTACTGCAAGAATTACAGTGTAAGCAGTGGTAGTTCAACAACAGAATTATCACTTTTCATATTATTGTTGTTGTTATACACTGTGGGCATTTACTCATAGTTGGAGTTGGAGCTTACTTATAGCTGACCATCCAGTGAGTTTTCAGAGGTAATAAACTACATGGAAGGAAACTGTCCATCTTTCTGCTGCTGAGAAGCTTATGAATTCCAACTGTGTGCATTCAGGTTGACAAGGCATCTAATTTCAATTTCCAGTCAATGTGTCTCACACACAATCACTATCTCCTGGTGGAGGCTTGTGTGTTGCTATGATGTTGAACAGATTTCAACATAGTTTCTAGACCAAAACTAGGAAAAAAATGCTTGGTAATCCACTTCTGAAATCTCTAAAATCAGACAATAAAAACTCTGTGGAGCACAATGTTGATCATGGGAATGGTGCAGGACTGGTTGTTGTTGTTGTTATGTGCCATCGAGTCGCTTGTGACTCATAGCGACCCAATGTACAACATCCCTAAACTCTGTTCTGTCCTGTGCCAATCGCACTGTCTCCGACACTCCCATCCCGATTACCCCAGTCACTGAATGAATCCACCTCATAGGGGGCCTTCCCCTTCTGCACTGTCCCTCCACCCTACTAGGAAGTATTTAATTTCACTGCATAAGTGGTAGGCCATGAATCAGGCAAACTCAATGGCAGTTAACAAGATCAGAAATACAAATGCAATTATATAGAAGAGAATCAGGAAAGTCTTGACAAGATTATAATTTAATCTAGAGGTTACCTAAGTATATGTGCCTATTGAGGCGTTTTCTAGAAAAAAAAAAATAGCATGTGAAGAGGCTCAGAGGCAACGGAGAACATGATTTATTCATAAAACTGAAAGTTGTGCCATGGTTGGCCTGTGGTAGTTAAGAGATGAACTGTAAGAGCTATAGGAAAAGACAAGACAGGTCATGTTATGAAGCATCTTGGAAGCTAAACTAAGGTATCTAGACTATCCAGAAGACATTTGTTGTTGTCGTTGTTAAGTGTCATGGAGCTGACTGCAACTCATAGCAACCATACCAACGAGATCTGAACCTTGCCCTATTCTGCTCCATCCTCACAATCCCTGACATGATTGAGTCCATTGTTAGAGCCACTGTCTAGAATTCTTATCCCATCTCATTGAGAGTCTTCCTCTCTTTCACTGACCTTTTACCTTTCCTAGTATGATTTCTTTTTCCAAGGCCTGGCCACTCCTGACAATTTGCCCAAAGTATGTGAGATGAAGTTTCACTATCTTTGCCTCTAAGCAACACTCTGATTGTACTTCCTGCAATATAAACTTCTTTGTTCTTTTAGCAGTCCAGGACCTGCTATAGAACATTAAAAATCAACAAAGTGTTGAAAATCATAGCGACAAAACATGAATTGGTTTTTTAAAAAGATAATAATTCCTTCAGCCTAGAGTACAAATTGAATAGAGGAAAGACTCAAGGCAAGAAATCAGTTTGAACCATTACAGTGATCAGTAAAGGAAGATGGTGGTCCAAACTAACTTTATGATACTGTAGGGAGTTCAGTAATACCCTTAGGTTTATGGAATCTATTACTCTATGTGCTAGCAATATTGGGTTCTGAAAGGTGCTGACTCTCTATCTAGAAATAACACTCAGCCAAAAGCTTTAACTTATCCAAAGTCAACCTCCATAGGTATACAGGCAATAACCAGGCTAAAAATGATATCCACTGCAAATATATCTTCAAGATAAATTTACAAAACAATTATGAGATATCATCTCACTCCTGCGACAAAAGCAAAGTTCAACAGGGCACCAAACAACAAAATCTGGTGAGATTGTGGAGAGATTGAAACTCTTTTCACTGCCAAAGGGAATGTGAAATGGTATAGCCACTATGGAAGGTGCTTTAGCACTTTCTCAAAAATTTGGAAATAGAAATACCATTTGAGAACTAAGAACTCAAAATTTGGCTCATCTACCTATGGTTAACTGATTTTTTACAAGGAGATGAAATTAGTTAACTGGGGAAATGAAAGCCTTTTAAACAAATGGTGTTGGCAAAATTGGAGAGCCATCTGCAGAAAACTTAAGCATGACCCACACCTCACACCATACACAAAAAAACAACTCAAGGTTGATCAAAGACCTAGGAGTAAAACCAAAAACTATAAACTTCATCAAAGAAAAGCTTGAAAGAATTCTAAAATCCCTAGTCCATAGTATAAACAGTCTTCCAAGCATAAAGAAAAAACTATAGCCAGAAGAAAATAAAACAGATGAATGGCATCTCCTAAGAATCAAATCCTTATCACAACAAAAAAGGTCTCCAACTGGGTAAAAAGGAAACCCAGACTGGAAAAAATGTCTGGTAATGACATATCTAATAAGGGACTCATATCTAAAATTTATAGAATACATCAGCATCTTGACAAGGTAAAGGTAAACAATCCAATTGCAAAATGGGCACAGGATATGAATAGACACTTCACCAAAGAAGACATTCAGATGGCTAACAAACACTTGAAGAAATGTTCAAAATCTCTAGCTATCAGAGACATGCAAATCAAAACAACTATGAGGTATTATCTCACCCTAGCAACAACAAAGTTAATCAGAGCAGAGCAGCAAACAACAAATGCTGGTGAGGTTGTAGAGAGATTGGAACTCATTCACTGCTAATGGGAGTGTAAAATGGTGCAATCACTACAGAAGGTAGTTTGGTACTTTTCAAAAAGTTAGAAACAGAAATTTGATCCAGTAAAGCCACTACTGGGAATGTACCCTAAAGAAATCAGAGCTGCCATCAAAACAGATGCACACCTATGTTTATTGCTGCATTATTCACAATAGCAAAGAGATGGGAGCAACCCAAGTGCCCATCAGCAAAGGAATGGATAGAAAAACTATGGTATAGTCACACAATGAAATACTATGTAGCATTGAAAAATTATAAATTTGTAAAACATTACACAACATGCATGACCTGTGAAGATGCTGAGTGAAATATCTCAGTCACAAAAGGATAAATACCACATAATACCACTATTATAGAGCAGGACTGACATGAGGGGGTTGGGAGAGGAATAGAAAGAGTAGATAAATAATGAACCCTGCATTGGAACAATAAAGGAAAGAACTGTTTAAAATACTTAAGCATTTTATGTCTGACAACAGTCCAGAATAAAAGGAACATTGCAAAGTGGACTGGGGGAGGGAGGAAACTGTGCAACAATTAAAGAATATTTTTTTAAAAGAACGTGAACTGGGGGAGGTGAAGTGAAGGGAAAGAAGGAAACTGTGCAACAATAAATGAATGAAAATCCAACTTTTCTGTAAACTTTTGTTAAAATCACAATTAAAAGGTTGCATCAAAAACTTTTCGAATAGAGTGAAAAGAAAACCTACTGACTGGGAAAAAACATTCGGCAATACTATTTCAGACAATGGTCTCATAGCAAAATTTTATGGAATACTTCTGTCCTCTACAAGAAAAAGGCTGACAACCCAATTACAAAATAGGCAAAAGAAATGGAAAGAATCTTCACAGAGGAAGATATTTAAATGACCAATAGACACATGAAGAAATGCTCAAAATCACTGGTAATAAGAGAGATGCAAATAAAAAACATCACTCCAGTAGCAGTGGCAAGGTTTAACAGGACAGCAAGTAATATTTTGGAGAGGATGAGGCAAGATAGGAACTATTATATATTGTTGGTGGGATTGTAAAATGGAACAACCACTCTGGAAGACATTTGGAGCTTCCTCAAAAAGCTGAATATAAAATTTTGCTAGTATTCTTGAGGTGAGATGATGTCTCATAGTTGTCTTGATTTGCATCTCTCGTAGAACTAGGGATTTTGAACGGAACAGCAAGCAACACATGCTGGCGAGGTTGTGGAGAGACTAGAACACTTATTCACTGTTGGTGGAAGTGTAAAATGGTGCAACCACTGTGGAAAGCGGTATGGCACTTTCTCAAAAAGTTGCAAATAGAGATACCCTCTGACCCAGCAATTCCACTACTGGGAATATACCCTAAAGAGACCATAAATGAGTCCAAGCAGATATATGCACACCCATGTTTATCGCGGCTTTGTTCACAATAGCAAGGAGTTGGAAACAACCGAAGTGCCCATCAACAAATGAATGGATAGAGAAGCTGTGATATAGTTACACAATGGAATATTACGCTGCATTGAAAAACAAGGAATTAATGCAATATTATTCAAAATGGGTGACCTTCGAGGACATCATGCTGAGTAAAATATCTCAGTCACAAAAGGACAAACACTGCATAGTACCACTGCTGTAAAATGGGACTGACATCAGGGTTGAGGTAAGAATGAAAAATACTGGATGAATTATGTATACTGCATTGAAACAGATGAGGGAGAGAACAGTTTAAAAGCAATGTATTATTGGACATTATGATTATCATAAGAGTCGTAATAAAGGTTGCAGAGTGGAGTATACTCAGGGTGGGGGGGGGTGCAACGGGGATTGTAAACCAATGAAGGAATTTTTCTTTTACTTTTCAAAGAGAGGAGTGAACTGGGCGGGGGAGAAAAGTGCAACAATGAATGAATGGAAATCCAAAATCTCCGTAAGTATTCATTGAAATTAATAATAATAAAAGATAAAGTAAAAACAACAATATCTGAATGTAGAAATTCCACATGACCCAGTAATTCCATTGTATGGAATATACTCCAAAAGAGCACAAATGGATACTTGTACACCAATGTTCATAGTAGTGTTATTCACCATTGCAGGAACATGGAAACAGCCCAAATGTCCAAATACAATGGAACCTATTGAGAAATTATAATACAGTCACATGATGGAATACTATGCAGCACAAAGGAGCAATTATTGTGTAAATCACTACCTAACTTGCGAGGGACTGGAGAGCATCATGCTAAGTGAACTAACTCAGTCCTATGAGGACAAATACTATGTAAGACCATTATTGTAGAAATAGCTAGTAAAATGTGCATGAGGATCTAAGGAGTGTAAGGTGGGAACAGAAGGGTAAGGATGGTTGGGGGTAATAACAGTGTTGGACAAATTGAGGGGTGGAGGGAGGGGTTGGTTAATGAAATAAGAGAGATATGGTGTGAAAAATAATGTATATGAAATTTGTAAGTAAACCAGTATAAAATATAATTTTTAAAAAACCAAAAACCACGAACAACAAAACACAAACAACCATACCATTTGAGCCAATAATTCCACTGCTGGGAATATTCCTTAAAGAAACCAGAGCCGCGACTCAGACAGTTGTATGCATAGCCATATATTTTGTTGCATTATTCACAAGAGCAAACAGATGGAAGCAACTCCAGTGCGCATCAACAAACAAATGGACGGGGAAAATTATGGTACATTAATACAACAGAATATTCCATAGCACTGAAAAACAATGAACTCATAAAACATTACACAACATGGGAGAGCCTGAAACATATTATGCTGAAATATTTTGATCACAAAAAGACAAATACTGCTGTTATTAAATAGAATAGGCTTAGGTTGGGCATTGGGAGAGAATTGGAAAAAGGTGGAATAGATAATCAACACTGCAGTAGAATAGATGAGAGGAAGAACTCTCCAAAAGGAATATATGATTAGGCATACATGTATGACAACAATATGGAACAAGGGGTACATGGCAAAGTGGGCTGGGAGAGGAATGGGGGAAGGGGGAGGATAGTGGAGAATAAATGTACAACAATGAAAAAAATGAAACACTTTTTAAAAATTAATTTTAATGTACGTTTACAGAGACTTAGGGTTTCCAGTCATTCATTGTTGCACTTTTCTCCCCAAATTCACTCTTCTCCTTGAAAAGAAAAAGAAAAATTCTTTCACTGTTATGCATTCCTCCCCTCCATGTCCACTCTACTATGCAGCCTTCACTCTGGACTTCTGTAATGATAAGAATACCCATTCATAT
>NW_006399881.1:2147365-2150947 GCF_000299155.1 Elephantulus edwardii
GACAGCCTTTTTAACAAATGGTGCTGGCAAAATTGGAAAACTATCTGTAGAAAATTCAAGCAAGATCCACACCTCACTCCATACGCAAAAACCAACTCAAAGTGGATCATGGATCTCAGACTAAAACCAAGGGCTATAAACTTCATTAAAGAAAAACTTGAAAGAACTCTAGAAGTCCTAATTAAACACTTTTTATGTTAAAATTCAAATTTATATGTTAGAACAAATGCATAGAGATATTTGGGCTTATTTTAATATAAGAAAAGGCTTTAAGTTCTTCAATAATTTTAAAGCAGCACATATATCAAGTGAAGATGACTGTGATGAATAACCTGTGAGTAGGATTAGGTTCAATCATTTCAAAGTGAGGAAAATTTACATAGTATTAAAGGGTAAGTGCAAGTTGTGCTTAAATCACTTCTTAGTAACTTTTTGACTGCCTGTATAACCTGTTATGCTCCATGGACTGACAACATCCAATGGCTGGTCAATACACAATGTTCAAAGGCAGGCTCCTGGCCATCATTTGAGACAACTATGAAGAACTACCTCAGCTCCTTGAGCTTTCAATGGAATCGGCTAGGGCTTGTGTTCCAACTGTGTCACAGGCCATCTATTACTTTGGCTTAATCCTGCTTCACTCAATTCCTCAGCTTTTGTTCATAAAAGTTGTGTTGCTATTGTTAGGTGCTATCAAGCTATGTATGACTCACAGTGACCTTTTGTAGAACAAATCTGAATTATGCCCTTTCCTGTGCCATCCTCACCATCACTGATACACTTTAGCTATTGCTGCAGTCTCTGTGTCAGTTCATCAAGTTGGGGGTCTTTCTCTCTTTCACTGACTTTCTACTATTCAAAGTATGATATCCCTTTCCAAGGAATAGCATCTCTTAGCAACATGCCCAAAGTATGAGATGAAGCTCTGCTATCCTTGCGTCCAAGGAGCACACTGGCTGCACCTTCTCTTAAACATATTTGTTCATTCTTTTAGCAGTCCATGGGATATTCAGCACTCTTCTCCAACACCACAACACCACAACTCAAATGCAGTAACTCTTCTCCTATCATGCTTATTCACTGTCCAGCTCTCAGATGCATAGCAAGTGATGGAAAAGACCATAAACTAAATCAGGTGCACTCTAGCCTTCAAATAGACATCACTGATATTCAGTATTTTGGAGAAGTCCCTGATACCAGAATTGCCCAAGGCTATATGTCTCCTGGTCTCCTGATGGCTGATACCAAGGGTATTGACTGCGGATACAATTAATCAATCAATCAATCAATCAATAAATAAAAAGAAATCATTAACAGTTTCAATCTGTTCTCCATCTATCATGATGTTGCTTATTGTCTCAATGGCAAGGACCTTTATTTCCTTGATATTGATATGTAATCCATACTGGAGGCTATAGTCTTTGATCTGCATCAAGAGCTTAGGCTCACTTTCAGCAGGCAAAGTTGTGTCATCTGCATAATACAGGTTTTGATGAGTCTTCCTCCCATCCATTCTGATGCCACATTCTTCTTCAACGAGTCCACTTTCACAAAGTATACAATCCTGATGCACATCCATTTGATTTTAAAGCACAGATTGTTCCCTTTTTCTGTTCAGACAACTTCTTGGTCTAGGTATAGATTTCATATGAGCACGATTAAGTGTTCTGGGGTTCCCATTCTTCTCTAGTTAGTCATACTGTGTTGTGATTCACACAATCAAATGCTTTTGCATAGTCAATAAAGCACCGATAGATATTCTAACTATCAAATTCAAACTTGTCCTAAGAGTACTCCCCAATAATTTTCAGTCTGTTTTCCAAGGACCAAACCTAAGATACAACTTCAGTAGCTGTAAAATGAGTGTGTGAATCTAAGACTAGTCAAAGACACTTCTTGGTTATACTGCTACTCCATCCTCTTTGGGATTTCTTTGCCAATTCTTGTAGCTGTTTCAAAACTCTAGGAGAAGAATATGATGGATTCTTAATTTTAGCAACCCCAGCAGGACCAACCACAGTAATTAGAAATGTTTCACAAATAGACCACCCACAAATCTTGCACCCTGTTGAGGTTGATGTTGTCTATTTTTATAGATGCAAAATTCTTTATGACTCCAATGCCAAACCTTGCTTCTTTTAAAAATACTGCTGCTCCCTGTAGACTAACATGAAACAGTGCTGTTATCTTTTGCTGATACCAGAGCTAAAATAAGTAAGTCCAGCACTTTTCTAAATGCACTGCAAAGCTGAATGTATGATTAATATATCAAGTTCGATATTGCTGCTATGATTCTCTTTTTCCCCCACCCCAAATAAAAGCAAAGTAAAATTGAAATGCAGAATTCTTTTTTTGAGCTATTGTAGCTATTCCTCATCTCTATCAATGATAATACATTTCTAAACTCTAATTCAAGTTATTCTCACCATCTCAGCATAGTCGTTTCATACAGACTTTCCAAGATTTATAAAGGACATTTTCTTGTTCAGAACTTTTTTTAAAAATGTATTTATGAAGCATAGTTTCAAGCTCAGAATCTGAGAATTGCAGAAAACTTCTAAAATCCTGACAGAACTTTAAAAAAATCTTCCTTTTTGGAACTATTAATGGGACCTGGGGAACAGTGAAACACTAACTGTGCATATAATTTTGTGGAGAGGTAGTATTTCCCTTATTGGAACATTTAACCTAATCTTTAAGAGGTTCATGGCCCTGAGAAGGTTAAGAATCATCATTCTATATCAATCTTGTTTCATTTTGATGGAAAAGAGGTTCAGTGGAATTAGATGACTTAAACAAGGTGGACACATTAGCTCAACTAGAACTAAAATTCAAGTTTTCTTCCTTTCAGCCCAGTGATCCTTCCACTACACTAGGCATTTAAAACTAAAGCATCATGCCTAGAACATTGTATCTCTTCCTCAACCAGATCCACACTGTGCTATTGCCAAGAAAATATGTTTTCAAAGAAAGCCTAAGTCTTCTGTTAGGCTCAGTAACTTTATGATATCTTGTTTTTATCTTGCATTTTATAGTTTTCAAAGCACTTTCACACACATAATTACATTTGATTTGTGCCTCAAAATCCCCTCAAGGTAAGAAAATAGAACAGTAGTCAAAAATAGAAACTCTGAAATTGGGCGACGTAGGTTGGAATCATACTTCTGCCACAACTAACTAAGTAATCCTAAACTAACTGCCATTTGTGCCTCAGCTGCCTCATCGGAAAAATGACTGCACTGAAATAATAAATTCATGGTAAAAACAAAATGGGTTAGCACATGAAAATCACATGGAGCAGGGACTGACATACAATACCTTTTGTGCCAGTTTTAGCTATTAACATCATGCCTATTGTACAACTCCCACCAAGGAAACTGGCAAAGAAGAATATCATGTGACTTACTCAAAGATATTCTGTAAATAGTGGGTCCAGGAGTCTTAAAATGAAGTATCTTTAACCCCAAGCTTTTGAAATGCAGAATTCTTTTTTGAGCTATTGTAGCTATTCCTCATCTCTATCAATGATAATACATTTCTAAACTCTAATTCAAGTTATTCTCACCATCTCAGCATAGTCGT
>NW_006399881.1:2151368-2155320 GCF_000299155.1 Elephantulus edwardii
CCCCTCCTGTGCTGTCCCTCCACCCTCCCAAGCATGATGTCCCTCTCCAAGGACCTGTCCCTCCTTGCAACATGCCCAAAGTATGTCAGATGAAGCCCCAGAATCCTTGCCTCCAAGGAGTTGCTTGGTTTAATCCTCTCCAGGATGAATCTGTATAAGTTTTAAAATAATGTGAGAAATAACACTTAAAAAGATTTTTTAATTAAGAAGGCATGTAGGGAATGGTTAATTTTTGGGTGGATTTTTTTAAACTGGAATGAAATGTAATATTAAAAATTCCTGTCAATGAGAAGGCATGTTTCCTTAGAAATGCTTTTAATAAGCTCAATAAGACTTAAACCTTATCCTCAAAAGATCATTAAGGCCTGTGCTCATGGTGTGTTCAAAACTAGTAAGGCTCCCAACAACAGCCAGCCTGGAGAATTCATCTGCCAGATAAGAAAGAAAAGGACATTACACTCACCTCTATTTTCACTCTGCAAAGACCACTTCAGGTTCACTAACTAGGAACTCCCAAACATGCTTGCACTGAAGCAATCGCTAAATGAGTTTCCCAATTACTATAAAATATAAAATTCTCTACACAAATCCCTTTATAATTTGCAGGTTGTATGGACTGCATACTGTGTGACAACCATCCTCCTACCCTCTGGGGTTTTTCCTTCCCCCTTCCCCAATACATCATGGAGGGCACCAAGGCATGTTCTTTGGTGATAGATTATTAGACGAGTCTTAACATACAAGACTGGGAAGAATCTATAGCCCTTTCATTTGAATAAACTCACCCATTCTCTTGCTTAGCAACTTTCCTTAGGTAACTATTTGTAAAGGGCATTCTAATATTGCTTAAGGTCCCATCTAAACTAAATGGAATGGTAGAATTATTGCAGTTAAGTTTTTTATGTAACTTTTTTCCTCTAAAAAAATTTACTAGCTTCTTCCAATGTCGTGGGACCCTGTGATGTTAGTTGTTTTCAGTCGTGGTTTTGTGCTTTCCTACAACAGATCATTCTTAGTGATCTAAGTGATTCTTAGTCATTTTTAGTGGACAAGAATCCAGTCCTAATTCTACTTCTATTTACATTAAAATTGGCATAGATGGATATGTATGTTTATTTATCATAAAGTTGAGAAATTTGGGAAAAAACACTCCCATGTTTGTACTTACTTTTTGAGTCAGAATTGACTTATAACTGACGCTCCAGTGGGTTTTTTGACACTGTAAGTCACAGAGCGGGAGACTGTCCATCATTCTCCCACTGAGGAAATTATGAATTTGGACTCACTATGGACAGTGCCACCAGAGATCTCAAGCTTGTATTGTTGTTGTTGTTGTTGTTGTTGTTGTTGTCTCATATCATTGAGTTGGAGCCAACCCATAGCAGACCCTCCAGTAGGTTTATAGAGGTAATTAATCGTACAGGAGACGATTGCCCAGATTTTCCCCGCGAAGCAGCTGGTAGATTTGAACCATGTGCCTTCTGGATTGCAATGCAGCTTCTTACCACTAGGCCAGAGGAGCTCCATTGAGCTTCTTTTGTTGTTTGTTGCTGTGTACCATTGAGTCAGAGCGAACCCATAGCTAACCCAGTAGAGGGTTTTCAAAGGCAGTTAAATGTACAAGAGGAGACTGTCCATCTTCCTCAGCAGAGTGACTGGTGGATTTGAACCACATGCCTTAAAGACTGTAGTGCAGTTCCTTACCACCAGAACCTGGACATGGATTGTACCAAGTAAGGAAGACCGTGGGGGTTGGGCTCCCAACCTAACAATATACATCTAAACCACCAGTTAGGCTAACTTCACCTTCTATCTGCAGAGTCAGCCACAGCCTATTCTCCAAAAGGAGTTCAGATTTAAGGCAAAAGGGAAGTGCAATGTGCTGGGGGAAAACATCAGTAATAATTAAAAACTCAAGAGACCTAAATCCCAGTGCCAATTCTACTACATTTAACTCTGTGACCTTAGGGAAATTACTTATCCCTGGCCCCATTTCCTCTTCTGTAATATGAGAGGGATTGAAGGGAAATATAATTTCTCCTATACTTGTATCTATTCGTTTTATGAATGGGTTTAGAAACCTCATTCCAGTTTTCTCTATCACAGGATCTGCGACTCCTTTGGTTTTTCAGATGCAGTTAAACACAATGGAGAGACTGATTTCTTGCTTCTGTAGTAACCACTGAGCCTGGACTCAAAGTGCTTGTCTTGGAGTCCTCTTACTGAGAAGGGCCTGTGAGGCCAACATGAATGATGAATACAACACCATCTTGGACCCATATGCAGTGGGTCTACGCCAGCATAAAGTACTAGACAGCACATATTGTGAGCTCTGGTTGGCTAATAGCCATGCCATAAAGGTTGTTAAATATTATGAATATCACCTATATGTAGGCCTTTCTTTGTTTTAATTGTAGTCTCATGCTCTGCTTCCCCTAATTGATATAAAGTAGTAAAGTAGTGAATAACATATTTTCACACTACTAGTATTTGCATTATCCTACAGATTCCTTGGATGTATTGCCCTATCATTCCTACTTGAGATTTGAATCTATTTGTAGGAGTCAAGGATTACAAAGATGTCCCCCGTGATATCTATAGCTTGGTTGTTCAAACAGTAATCTAGGTTCTGCTGTTAAAGAACTTAGCAGATGCGGTTACAAGCACCATTCTTAAAGGAAGAGAGGATCGTTGATTACCCAGGTGAGTCCAATCTACTCACTCTAATCACATGAAATTTTAAACGCAGAGAACTTTTCCACATCATAAGAGGTATAAAAAGGTGAGAAATTAGGGATGATTCAAAGTGTATGAAAGAACTGTCTGAAAGGAATATATGATTAGGCATTATATGTATGACCAGCAACAGAGTCCTCCAGACCTCAGTGCAATAAAGGGAAGACACTTCCAGGTCTGGCAGCAGTGGGTATGAGATTGTGGCAAGAAATCTGGAGGATAATTACTTGCCTAACTGACTGGAAGAGATTCATATTCATTCCCATTCCAAAAGAAGGTGATCCAACAGAATGTGGAAATTATTGAATAATACCATTAATATCACATGCAAGCAAGATCCTGCTGAAGAGTATTAAAAACCAACTGGAGAGACATCAGCAGAGAACTGCCAGATATGCAGGCTGAGTTTAGAAGAGACAGTGGCACTAGGGACATTATAAGAAATATTAGATGGATCTTGGCTGAAAGCAGAGAGTAGCAGAGGAAAGCCTATCTGTGTTTCATTGACTATGAAAAGGCATTTGACTGTATGGATCACAACAAACTGTGGCTGACACTGAAAAGAATGGGAATCCCAGAACATTCGACTGTGCTCTTGCAAAATCTATACTTGGACTAGGAGTCAGTTATGAGAACAGAGTGAGGAAACACTGCATGGTTCAAAAGGAATGTATCCTATCTCCTTATCTTTTCAGTCTATATGCAGAACAGATTATCCAGGTGGCTGGACTTTACAAGGAGAAATATGGCAACAGGATTCGAGCAAGAGTCATCAACAACCTGTATTATGTAGGTGACACAACCCTATTTACTGAAACTGAAGAGGACCTGAAGCGCTTGTTGCAGAAGGTCAAGGGCTGCAGCCTTCAAAATGCATTGAAGCTCAATATCAAGAAAACAAAGATTCTCACCACTGAGCCAATAGGCAGCATCATGATAGATGGTGAAGAGATTGAGATTGTTAACAGCTTCAGCTTGCTTGGTTCCACAATCAACACTCTTTGTACCAGCAGTCAGGAATTCAAAAGATGAATTGCATTTTGAAAATCTGCTGTCAGGGACCTCTCCAGGGTACTGAAGAGCAAAAATATTAGTCTAGAGACTAAGGCAAGGCCTATCCAAGCTATTACTTGCTATGCCATCAGAGAGCTGGACAGTGACTAAGGATGACAGAAGAGGAATTGATGCCTTTGAGTTGTGGTGCTGGAGAAGTCTT
>NW_006399881.1:2157205-2169593 GCF_000299155.1 Elephantulus edwardii
GGGAGTGTCAGAGATGGTGCGATTGGCACAGGACAGAGCGGAGTTTAGGGCTGTTGTACATAGGGTCGCTATGAGTCGCAAGCAACTCGAAGGCACATAACAACAACAACAACAACTTTATATATATTTTATATATATACACAAGATTTTTTAAAAATCACCAAGGTAGTATTTCTGAGATAACCATTAATAACATTTTTGTGACCTTCCTCATGCATATGTATATATTTGATATTATCTCTGCAGCTCTTATTGTTTGCTTTCTCTAGAGATAAAAGAGACACTCTCTAATTAGAAAAAAAAAGAGGTGCACTGCAAAGTGGACTAGAGGAGGGGGAAGGAAGAAAATGTGCAACAATGAATTACATTTTAAAAGAGGGGGACGTGTACAAAGGACTCAATTGACCATTATTGGCTTATGAGAAAGGACACAAGCCAGAGAATTCAGGTAGACCCCAGAGGTGGAGAATGATTTCCAACCTGAAACAAACAAGATTACTCAAGTCTACAATTGAATTCTCCCTTCACCCTGAACAAGCTTAGCAGATCCTACCAAAGGAACAAAGCCTGGGTGATACCTTGATTTGTCCCTAAGCAGAGAAATCCCTGAACTGCTCTGCTTCTACTCTTCTGACCTATAGAAGTGTGAGATAACAAACTTGTGGTGCTTAAAGCTACTAAATTTATGGTCGTTTGTTATGGAAACAATGGAAAATTCATACACTAAGATATGATTTCTGAATGCTCAATACTATTTTACTTTTTATTTATCCTTATAATATTGTAGGTGTGTAGTCAGAACTAAGTCCCATCCAGGCAAAAAAAGCCTGAGGTCTCTATTCCCACAATAAGATCAAAGCAGGGTATACCACCTCTAGGCATGTTCTATAGAAAAGTTTCATGTTATAAAGCTTCATGTGTAATCTTATGTTCAGCATTGCAATGCATTTGAAGGTGATATACTCCCAGGTCAAAGATTAATTCTTCTTACTAACATTCCTTTCCTTTCTGTGTCTCTTAAGCGGCCTTACCAACATCTTTCTGATGTATCTCCTTTGAAACTTGCAATCCCTTAAACATAGGCTGGTGAGCTGTAATTCTTATAAGAAGAATATCATAGAAATATGATTAGAGCCATGCCTATCACAGCTTCTCTTAAACACAGAAATTATTTTCACAACTACAGGCAAATCTACTGTCATCCCTATCTCAATGAAAGTAATTTGCATAAAATTTACTTTTGCTTCTTCCACTCTCCTCTTGAGAAAAACTTAGGAAGAAATTTAGTAAAGAAACCTAGCAGCAACCCATGTTCATATATTGTCACATTTTAGTTTAATTTTCATCTCATTTTGGCTCATATTTTCTTCATAAAGGGTCTAATTTCATCAAATATGCAAACCTGCCTAGGGAAGGATTGAATTGGTATGAACTCTGGGTTGATTGGACACAAGCTCATCAATTAGCATTTAAAATAGGCATTAAAGAAGCTGAGGAAGATTTCTATTCCTTTTACATTTACTTGTGTCAATCGTAATGCATTAGAGACTATAGCAAGCTAATTTTCCCTAAAAAGTTATTGGATACAGGGTGAAAGGGGGGGAGGGTGTAGTCAACTTTTCATAAAATGGTAAACAAAATTTCTAGTGGAGAAGCTCTGAATTTCTACAACCACCAATACTGGGAATTTTGAAAATATATTCTTGTTCTGTTACAGAGATGTATTCAATACCCTTGCCCCGTAAACAAATTATCTTTAGAAACCTGTATTTTAAAACAAAACAGTTAAGAAACCTATTTTTCTGACCTCAGATAAGAGGATAGTGGTTAAGGCCAACCTTTTCATAAGAGAATCTCTTTCTCTTTCATTGCCATCAAGTCAGAATCAATCTATGTGTGACTATCCCAGTGAATTTGGGGGGCTTTACCTTACATGGGAAGAGACTACCTATCCTTCTTCTGTGGAGCCTCCGTGGGATTAGAATCACCAGAAAAGCACCGCCTTTTGCGTTAGCAGTGCAACTCCTAAAAAGCTCACAGGAAAGAAAAATAAAAAAGATCCTAAAAAGCTCCACCAGAGCTCACTATTTCATTGTTGTCAGGTGCTGTCGAGTACCACAAATCTGAACCCTGTCCTATCCTGTGCCATCCTCATCATCTCTGACATACTTGGTCCCACTGCTGTATTCACTATGTCTATCCATCTCACTGAGGGTCTTCCTTTCTTTCACTGACCCTCCACTCTCCCAAGAATGATGTCTGCTTCCAAGGAATAGCTTCTCCTAGAAACATGACCAAAATATGAGAGACAAATCTTCACCATCTTTGTCTCCAAGGAGCACTCTCTGGCTGTGCTTTTTCCAAGACATATCTGTTTCTTATTTTGGCAGTCCATGGGATATTTAGTACTCTTCTCCAACACCACAGCTCAAGGGCACCAAATCTTCTTCTATCATACTTATTCATTGTCCAGCTCTCACATGCCTAGCAAGTGATTGAAAAGACCATGACCTGAAGCAGGAGCACTTAGTCTTCATCATTGCTCTTTAGTATTTTGGAGAAATCCTTGAAAGCAGACTTGCCCAATGCAATATGTCTCCTGACCTCCTGACTACTGGTAGCAACGGTGTTGACTTTTGATCCAAGCAAGATGAAATCATTGACAACCTCAATCCTTTCTCCATCTATCACGATGTTAACTATTGGCCCAGAGGTGAGGATTTTTGTCTTCTGGATATGGAGGTATAATCCATACTGAGATATGCTACAGCAGCAAGTGCTTCAAGTTCTACTCACTTTCAGCAAACAAGGTTGTGTCACCTGAATAACTCAGGTTGTTAATAAGTCTTCCTCCCACAGTGATGACACATTACTCTATTTTATAGAGTCTAGCTTCACAAATTTGCTTAGCACACAGATTGAATAGTTATGGAGAAAAGATACGCCACTGACATGCCTTCCTGATTTTAAACCACACAATAGTCCCTTCCTCCTCCATTTGGACAACAATTTCTTAGTCTAGCTATAGATTTTGTATGAGCACAAATAAGTATTCTAGGATTCTCATTCTTCTCAATGTTAGCGGTAGTGTTTGTGATCTACACAATCAAGTGCCTTTGCATAGCCAATAAAACACAAATAGACATTCTTCTGGTATTCTCTGCTTTCAGCCAGGATCCATCTGACATCAGCAACAATATACAGCCTCCTCTAAGCCACACTTGGATGTCTTTCAGTTCCCTGTTAATGTACTGTTGATTTTTTTATTATTTTCAGCAATATTTTGCTTGCATGTTATATTAAAGATGTTATGTTGTTGTTGTTGTTGTTGTTGTTATGTGCTGTCGAGTCGCCTGCGACTCATAGCAACCCTATGTACAACAGCCCTAAACTCCGCTCTGTCCTGTGCCAATCGCACCATCTCTGACACTCCCATCCCAATTATCCCAGTCACTGAATCAATCCACCTCATAGAGGGCCTTCCTCTCCTGCACTGTCCCTCCACCCTCCCAAGCATAATGTCCCTCTCTAAGGACCAGTCTCTCCTCACAACATGTCCAAAGTATGTTAGACGGAGCCTCAGAATCCTTGCCTCCAAGGAGCCACCCGGTTTAACCCTTTCCAGGACAAATCTGTTTGTTTTCCTAGCAGTCCATGGTATTCTCAATCCTCTTCTCCAACACCGCAGCTCGAAGGCATCAATTCTCCTTCTATCCTCCTTGGTCATTGTCCAACTCTCTGATGCATAACAGGTGATTGCGAAGACCATGGCCTGTATCAGATGCACCTTAGTCTCCAAAGAGATACCATTCCCCTTCAGCACTTTGGAGAGGTCCCTAACAGCAGACTTTCCCATGGCAATGCGCCTTTTCATTTCCTGGCTGCTGGTGCCAAGACTGTTGACTATGGAGCCAAGCAAACTAAAGCTGTGAACAATCTCAATCTCTTAACCATCCATCCTGATGCTGCCAATTGGTCCAGTGGTGAGAATCTTTGTCTTCTTGACATTGAGCCTCAATCCATATTGGAGGCTGCAGTCCTTGACACTCTGCAGCAGGCGCTTCAGGTCCTCCTCAGTTTCAGCAAGCAGGGTTGTGTCATCCGCATAATGCAGATTGTTGATAAATTGTCCACCAATCTTGACCCCACATATTAAAGATACTGTTAAATAATTTCTACATTCTATTGTATCACCTTTCTTGGGAATGGGAACTAATATGGATCTCTTTCAGTCAGTCAGCTAGACAGCTGTCCTCCAAATTTCCTGGCAAAGACTGGTGAACACATTCAGGGATGCATCTGGTTGAAACATGTCAATTTTTATCCTGTCGATTCCTAGTGCCTTGTTTTTTGCCAATGCCCTCAATGCAGCTTGAATCTTGAAAATAAATAGGGAGAAATCATGGAGGGTTCTCTTACTGCCTCTCCCTTACTTCATTCAAGACTTCACATTGACCTTCAGACCTTGAAATAACCTTGTAAAACCAAGCCTAAAACACTCTCAGGTACTTAACATATATACAGGTTTGCTCTCAAAAATAACCTTGGTTTTGCTGAGAAACTTTTGACCTTGTTTCCCTCTATCTCAAAATGCCTCTCAGCCTCACTAATCCATGTTCCTAATCTTGGGATTGCACCAAGCCCCTTTTGCCCTCATGGAATTCAATGTACTCTGAAAGCACAGTGCTGATAGCTGGCACCTTCTTTTCAGGTAGCAATGAAGAATGATTATGCTTGTCAACTCCATCTGACAACTTGACTATGATTTTATTCAAATTAGATGTGAGACATCAAAATGAGTTCATTGACTACATATGATTTTGTATACACAAATAATAACAAAATGTGCATAGCTTGTGTTTTTGGGGTTTTTTTTTGTGAGTTTTCTTTTTTTAAAGCCAGTCACTGAAAACCCCACTGGAGTAGTTCTTTTTGACACACATGGATTTGCCAGGAGTTGGAGCTGATTCAGTGACAACTGGTGCTTGTGTCCCTGTTAGAGAGATGGGAATGGGAGAAAGGCAGGGGTAGAGTCCAAAAGTCTGTGTATATAGAGATCAGACTTTTCCAGAGGATAGTTTAAAGACTGGGAACATCAATAGCCCAAAGGCTGCAGTGTAGGATTGGAAATAAGAAAATTTTAATACAAATAGAAGCCATGCCACCAATGTGCAATGTGGCCTCTGGCAAGTCAGTGATATTTTCACAGTGCCCTGAGTTTCCTAGTTCCTATCGGCCACTGAGACTGCCTGCCTTCCTATCTCCAGCAGCCTCTCATGCTTGCAGCACATCTCGTTCAGAATGTCTTATTTGAGAAGCTTTCACCTTGGTCGTTGGTGATGCCTGAAATAATATCACACCAGAATAGCTTCAGACTGAAGTGCATCGCTGACTACATCCTACCGCTGGGCCTCATGCTGCTCCACAGCTCGATGGATGGATATTAAAGAAATGACAGTCACTCCAGCAGCCCTGCTTAATAGACTATTCTCTTGCATCTCTGTCTTATTAGTCTGAGAAAATAAGGTTTCCCAATGTTTCACAGAATCCATGATGAAGAAAGTGCCAGGATTTAAAACCTCACAGGGAAGACAAATGTAAGGAAAACTGTTTGAAATTAAGAAGTAATATGCAAAGACTTGCTTACCAATTAAGCTTTCATTTTTATTTATTTATTGAGGGGAAAGAGAATGAGTAAAGTTTTTAAAACTTTCTTGTGCTTTATGTGAAAGTTCATATAGCAATTCATTTTCCTAATCAGTAGATTCCTAGTTCCACTAGTTTCCTAAACAAATTGTTTCATGACATTGGATGCAATCTTTGCAATATGTCAGCACACTTGTTTTCCCCATGGGTTTCCTATTTCTATTCCTCCAGCTTCTCTATCCTCTGCCCACTCTTTTCTTCATTAGTTTGGGACAAATGCTGTCCTCTCAGTCTGATAAAGTTGATTGCTCTTCCTTGGCATTCTTCATGTCAATATATAGTTTCATCTATTATTGGGCCAGAAAGTGGTCTCCAGGAATTTTTTTTCCAATTCCAAGTTAAAACAATTAAAAAAAAAACAAACAAAACCCAACAACAACAATTTTTTTCAAGGTAATAATCTAAGATGTTCCTCTAGTCTCTTTTCTCTAATGTGGTCTGGTTGGATTTTTTGTCTTGAATTTTTTCCTTTAAAAAAAACAAAACCCAAACCTTTTTTTAAACCTTTTTTTTTTTAATGGGAAGACTCTTTTTGTGGAAAAACAATGTATCCAAACTTTACAAATAAATCAATTGTTGCTATAGTGTACCATCAAGTTGGAAGTGACCCATAGCTGACCCTCTGGTGGGTTTTCAGAGGCAGTTAATCACATGAGAGGAGATTACCCTTCCTTCTCTGGCAGAGCAGCTGGTGGCCTTGAACTGCGTGCCTTCGAGATTGTAGTGCAGGTTCTTGCCACTAGGCCACCAGAACTCAGTATAAAATTTTTTTAAAAAATATGATCTTAGCAACAATGCCTCCAACCCTGTTCTAAATGAATTGTTCTATTAGAATCATGATCAAGAGTACATGGTAGTTGAAGGACTTCCTAGTTATTGTAATCTCAGGTTAGAGAATACTATAGTTTCTGGCCATTAGTTCTTTGAACTAATTGCTTTCTTGAGCTTTCATTTTTCTTCATTTTCCAATGCATCAAATGGAAAGGGTCCAATTATCTCCCGTGCATCAGGTGGAAAGAGACCAATAGTTGCCTCTAAGATGGCCATCCATGAGCGTCTAACACTCCAGAACACATCAACTCAAGCATCAAAAGCAAAATCCAGAAAATAACGTGATACTTTGGTGAAAATAATAAAATCACTCCTCATTTCCCCTTCTATTCTCAAACTCAAGGTCATGCACACACATTGCTCCTCAGCAAAACTGAAGTTGGTTTTCTAACCTGTCTCAGCAGCATCTCTAAGTCTCCTCTTCACTTTCAGATCTATGGGTGCCTTAATGCCCCACATTTTTAAGCCTGTGCCTCAATTCAAAGATTTTCTTGTGCTCATCAGACAAAGCATAGATTTGAAAATACAGATTTCCACATCTGTCTTAATTTTTCTTTTTTTGTGAGAAAAATTTATACTTAAAATTAGCCATCTGGACTCAGTTTAGATGATCCCAATTTTGTTGGCAGCATCCAAAGCATCATAGTCAGGAGCAAGTCATACATAGGACTTCTCTCCATTAGTCCTAACCAAAGTGATGACCTTGGCCATATGTCATAGAGCTTCTTTACAGCTTGTTTAATTTGGTGCTTGTTGGCCTTGGCACCCACAATGAACACAAGTGTGTTGTTATCTTCTATCTTCTTCATGGCTGACTCAGTGGTCAGGGGAAATTTGATGATGGCATAGTGGTCAAGCTTGTTTCTCCTGGGGGTGCTCTTCTGGGGATATTTGCGCTGCCTTCGGAGTCTCAGTGTCTTAGGCTGCCAGAACGTGGGTGACGTGCGGATCTTTTTCTTTTTTCTTTCTTTCTTTTTTTTTTTGGCTGTGGACGCCCTTCAGGACCGCCTTCTTGGCCTTTAATACCTTTGCTTTGGCTTCAGTTTTGGGAGGGGCAGGGGCTTCCTTCTTTGCTTTCAGAGCCATCTTCGTAGAAAAGCACATCTGTCTTCTTAAAACTTCTATTTTACAATGTTTAACAGACAGCCCAAATAATTATTTAATCAAGCAAGTCTGGAAGTCCTATTATTCTAAGATATTCAAAACCATTTCAACTCAAAAAGTGATATTAACAGGAGCATGACCTGGTACTTGCTGGGAATGTAAGCCCTCATATCTCATCTAGCCTGACTGCATCAGGTTCTGTTGTTAAACAAAAGTCTCAGATGATCTTTATGCACATTGAAGTTTGAGAAGTTTTCTAAGTGACTTACTCATGATGTAAGGCAGCAGTCTCTACTAATATTTTATCGCGAATTTATTAGATAATTCCTCCAATGCATTTGGTCATTCAATAAATATTCAGAGATCCAGTAAAAGTACCTGAGTATGTGCTGGGCAACCAGAATTTGTATTTTGTAGAGGAAAATGTCTAAGTTAAAGGAATCCAGCTTTATCCCTAACCATCACAGGGTATTTACCAGGGCAAAGCAGAATGTCCCAATCCTACTATGTAACTTGCTACCTATTCTAGCTATGACTAAGGCTGGTTTGTGTCATGACACTGAATCTCTAGTCACAGTAAATTCTATCCCTACCATCCCACTTCACTCACTGCTTCACTCCTCTAAGAGGTCAAAATATTCTGAGCACAGCAGAATATAGTAAATTGACAGACAACCTTATAACAACTTATGTACACCCTCTTGGAGAAAAGAACAACCCTTGGGCAAATGATTTCAGCCTACACATTGGCAGAGAAAGAAAATGAAATGCGAAAAAGTGGCAAACTTCTCTGGAAAGGTTTGAAAGCATTCATCTCATGTAACAGAGCCCGGAGAGAGACTAGGTAGCATTAACATCGTGACTGCTCTGAATGGCTCCTATGAACAATTCAGGCCTTGGCTACTGGCCTCAATATAGTTGAGACCCTCACCATTGCAGTTGTGGACAAAGCAGTCAATCCCTTCTTATATCACAGCAGAGAAGGGCTCTCTCAAAAATTTGACCCATTGGCCTTTCACATGAGTGGAGGAAGATTTCAAGACAAACAGGCAACAGATCCTACTGATGAAATAATTCCCAGTGAAAGACAACAGGCAACAACAGAGCTTTATCTCTATACACTGCTGGATACTCAGAGTCAAATATTGGACATCTGCTTTGTGATTTCAAGTGGCTTAACAGGAAAAGAAATAAAGACTTGATTTACTCTAGAATTAAATCTCTGTAGCCAAGCTGTTTTCTTAAAGCTGAGAAAACCAAATGATTCTGTGAGGCCCCATGAATAAGTTATGAGCAGTCTGGGGGCACGGTCATCAAATTTATTGTAGTATAGCAAGATATGAAAAAAATTATTAAAAATATTCCAGCGCAGGAAGGAAAAAAAATTCCCACTTATATGTGTTTGCTTTATCATTGGCAAATAAATTGTTGTAATGTTTAAGGATATAACTGTTTTCATTTCATGTCAAATTCTTGTGATGCACACAGAATAGAAGCATTTAAAAAACAAACAGAAACCTAATAGCTATCAGATTGATTCATGCCACTCCACCTTTCATTGTTATTATATTTGCTATTCAGAAAATTTCCAACTAAAATGCAATATTTGAGTAATAATCACTGTGTGTTCCTGTGATGTTTTTCATGATTGAGTAGGTTTAGATACACAGTGCTAACAACTGACAGAGTTTCTCTTTCTTTCAGGATGAATCAAATTTGCTGCCATCAATTAGCCAAGTTATCTAGGTGATGGCCTGATGGTCCGCGCAGAAAGGGTATTATCAAATCTACTCCCAGGCTGAAGAATCTCTAAAGTAATAAATTAGGGCAGTGCAGATGAGTGCCAATCTCTAACTGGTTCCTGTCCACTCCCTAGAAGCCATCTGTTCTGTGTTATAAGTGTAACAGACTATCTAACTCGGACACATCTTGTCTTTTTGCCACAGCATCTTTATTTCTACAGTACTATGTCAAGAGGCTGGGCTCTATGAGGAGAAGCATGGCATTAGGATTGGTGGATGATCTATCAACAATCTGCGTTATGCAGATGACACAACCCTGCTCACTGAAACTGAGGAGGACCTCATGCACTTATTGCAGAGGGTCAAGGACTGCAGCCTTCAGTATGGACTGAGGCTCAATGTCAAGAAGACAAAAATTCTCACCACTGGACCAATCGGTAGCATCAGGATGGATGGTGAAGAGATTGAGATTGTTCACAGCTTCAGTTTGCTCGGCTCCACGGTCAACACTCTTGGCACCAGTAGCCAGGAAATCAAAAAACGTATTGCGATGGGAAAGTCTGCTGTTAGGGACCTCTCTAAAGTACTCAGGAGCAACAGTGTCTCTCTGGAGACTAAGGTGCGCCTGATACAGGCCATGGTTTTTGCAATCACTTGTTATGCATCAGAGAGCTGGACAATGACTAGGGAGGATAGAAGGAGAATTGACGCCTTTGAGCTGTGGTGCTGGAGAAGAGTATTGAATGTACCATGGACTACCAAGAAAACAAACAGATTCATCCTAGAGAGGGTTAAACCAGGCTGCTTCTTGGAGGCAAGGATTCTGGGGCTTCGCCTGACATACTTTGGACATGTTCTAAGGAGAGACAGGTCTTTAGAGAGGGACATCACACTGGGTAGAGTGAAGGGACAGCGCAGAAGGGGAAGACCCTCTGAGATGGATTGATTCAGTGACTGGGGTAATCGGGATGGGTGTGTCAGAGGCAATGAGATTGGCACAGGATAGAGCAGGGTTTAGGGTTTTGTACATAGGGTTGCTATGAGTCGCAAACGACTCGACGGCACATAACAACAACAACAACATGTCTGCCTCTGCTATCCGAACTGTTCCATTGACAATGACCTTTGTTCTTTATTTGACTTTCTGTATTCTAAATCTTCCCCCCTCCAGAGCCACTCACTCACTCATTATTGTCAAGAGGGAATTGACTCATAGCTGACCCTCCACTGGGTTTCCGAGGGTGAATAGCACATTCTTCTCTCTTGTAGCCATTTATGGCCTTTGGGTTAGCAACACAATTCCCTACAGACTATGACACCACAGCTCCTTTTTCAAGATCACACACTCAAATTAAGTCTGTGCATTACCATTAAGAAGCATTATCTTTACTGTTAAAGTCGTAGTTTGAAATGCCCCACAATTCAGTCAGGTAGTTTACCACTGTAAATAACAACTAATGGGAATAGTAGGATATATCTGCATATATTATTCACATACACATCCTCTCTTAGGCTTTAAAATAAAAACCAAACTACTTTAATAATAAAAACAGTGCCAAATTACAGCACAAGAAATGGGATGTATCACCTATAGTTAATAATTTAACACGAGGTAAAATGAGTCCATTTTTTGTTAAAGCAGCAGGCAATATTGTTCCTTCTAATTCTAGCTGTTTTTCATCACAGTAAATAACAATTTGTCCAACTTCCATGGAATAATTTTATAGAGTCAGAAATCCACAGGGCTATATCTATATCTATAGCTCTATCTATATGTCTGGAATAGGATTTCACCATTTTTTTTTAAAGCTTTTCAGCAACGTAAAACCCGTCCCTCCCAAAAAAAACCCCAAATTTTTCAAACAGCTTTCATGATTCAAACTTTGATGCACCTACTATAGGCCAGGCCTATAGTTGCCAGTTTAGAACTCTTCTAAAAAAGTCCTCTTTTCCTTCCCAAGTGTTTTGCTCCTAATTCACCTTCTCTGTTAACAGATAGGAAAAATCAGGGAGATGGGGAGATTATGGCCATACCCTGCACATGTTCAAAGCTTATTTTCTGTGACTTTTAATTTACAGCAGCACACAGCTGGTATCCATAACTTCTGTGTATTCTCGGTATTCAGTAACTTCTGTGGCAGACTTTAAGTCTCTTCCAATCCCATTTAAATTTCTAAGGGGCCATGTCCATTTTCCTATGAACAACTTTTAAAGTATTTATAAACATTGGTGTACAAGTCTCCATTTGTGTCTCAGTTCTCATTCTCTCAGGGTATATTCCAAGCAATGGAATGGCTGGGTCATATGAAATGTCTATGTTCAGCTTTCTGAGGAAGCGCCAAACTGCCTTCCAGAGGGTTTGTACCATTTTACAATCCCACCAATAGTGTATAAGGGTTTCTATCTTGCCACATCCTCTCCAAAATTTATTACTTTCTGTCTTGTTAAACTGTGTCACTGCTATAGGGGATAGATGATATTTCATTGTGGTTTTGATTTGTATCTCTCTTACTGCCAGTGATTTTTGAGCATTTCTTTTAAAATTTCTTTTATACTGGTTTATTTACAAAGTTTGAATACAGTTTTTCCCCACACTGGATCTTTACCATTTCCTTCATTTGGCCATCCAAGAATCTTCTTCTGTGAAAAGCCTTTCTATATATTTTGCCTATATTGTAATTGGATTATCTCTATTTCTTGTGGAGGCCCAGGAGTATTCTTTCTGTAAACTTTTGATATGAGACCCTTATATGAAATGGAATTGCCAAATGTTTTTCTTCTCAGATCTGTAGGAGACTTGTACACCAATATTTATAGTACACCAATATTCATAGCAGTGTTACTCACCAGCACAAGAACATGGAAACAGCCCAAATGCCCAACCACAATGGAATAGACTGAGAAATTATGGTACATTCACATGATGGAATTCTATGCAGCATGTAGGAGGAATAATTTTTAAGTCACTATTGTATCAAAAGGAATTGGAAGACACAGAAGAATTT
>NW_006399881.1:2171008-2210920 GCF_000299155.1 Elephantulus edwardii
ATAATTGGGATGGGAGTGTCAGAGACAGTGTGATTGGCACAGGACAGAGCGGAGTTTAGGGCTGTTGTACATAGGGTCGCTATGAGTTGCAAGCGACTTGACGGTGCATAACAACAACAACAACAACAACAACAACAACATCTAACTTCAGAGGGACTGGAGAGCTTTAGGCTAAGTGAAATAACTCAGTCCCATAAGGACCAATACTGTGTAAGAGCATTACTGTAGAACGTGTATGAGGATCCACAGGAGGGAGCAGGGGTGTGAGGATGGAAGGGGGGTCAAACATAGGGTTGCACAATTTCATGGGTGGAAGGAGGGGTAGATAAGGAAATGGGAAATATCAGGTGTGAAAAACAATATACATGAACCTTGTAAGTAAACCAGTATAAAATTAAAGTTTTATTTAAAAAAATTATTTAAACAGAGTAGAAAAACTGTGACTTTCCTACAGTTACATTTTGACATATGTATAACAAGAAGCATTTTAAAAGATGTGTTTATGTGTATGTATACACAACACACGCATTGAAAGAATCATAACCTCAATTGTTCTTCTCAATTCCTTCATTGGACTAAAAATAAAAATTATCCCATAGACAAAAAAAGAAAGTAATGCAGCATGCTTATTCTCATGGAGTCATAAACCAAGTTAGGATAAAACCACTCCTAACAATTAAATCCAGAGATCTTTATTTGAGCTCTACATAGGGAGCTCTGATGTCCAAGTAGAAAGAAACTGCACTGAAGTCCCGAGGGCACACAGTTTGAGAACACCAGCTGCTCCTGAAGACAGATGGACCATCTCCTCTGGTGTGATTTACTGTCTCTGAAAACCCACCAGGATTGGTTCCAACTCAACTGTACGCAATAACATAGTATCTAATTCTATCTACCACCTTCTTCTTAAATAGCCATCTCTTCCCTAAATTTTTTCTCCTTCGTGATACATGTGCTTGTGAGTGTGCATGTGCGCATGTGTATGTGTGTATGTGATATTAGAGTATCTCAGTTATCTTGCTTCTTTGACCTTAGTTCTTATGTACCTTTTCATAAGCTATGCTTTCTCTTTCTACCTCAAACAAGGCTGAAATCAAGAGGCACTATTTTTATTACTCTCAACTCTCTACTCCATGACAACAGCTCTTGCTTTATTGGAACTAATTTCCTCATATAAAGACTCAGCCTTGACTTTTCTTCAGAGCTTTAATACCACACACCAGCTGAAAATCTCAAGCAGCACATCCTTCTGAACTTCCAAACAATAACTAAAATCAAACTCATATGTTTTTCTATTAATCAGTGTCTTTTATGCCTTTCCCCTTGCCTATCAAAAGGGGGTATTGAACATGTACTTTGCTTTTGGTAGGAGGCATAGCACTCTGACCTCAAAACCTACTACACAGCAGTAGTAACCAAAACATCATGGTACTGGTACAATGACAGGCACATTGACCAGTGGAACATAATTGAGAACCCAGAAATATACCCAGCTATCTATGGTCAATTGGTATTTAACAAGTAAATCAAAGCTAATAAATGGGGAAATGATAACCTCTTCAACAAATGGGGCTGGCAAAACTGGGCTTCCACACGCAGAAAGCTGAAACAGGATCCACATCTCACACCACACACAAAAATCAATTTAAGGTGGTAGGAGTAAAGCCAACAACCAAAACATTCATGAGAGACAAACTGGGATCAAGTTTAGAAACACTAGTCCAAGGTATAAAGAGACTGCCAAATACAACCAGAAATGCGCAATTTAAAGAGGATAACATTGATGCATGGGACTTTCTAAGATTAGATCCATGTGTGCATCAAAAACATTTTCCAACAGGGTGAAAAGAAAATCTACAGACTTGGAACAAATGTTTGGTAATACCATCTCAGACAAGAAAAACAAAAGTTTACAGAATACTCCAAGGCCTCCACAAGAGAAAGACTGATAACCCAATTACAAAATGGACAAAAGACATACAAAGAATTTTCAGAGAGGAAGATATTTAAATGGCAAAGAGACACATAAAGAAATGCTCCAAATCACTGGCAATAAGACAGATGCAAATCAAGACCACAATGAGATACCATTTTACTCCAGTAACAGTGGCAAATTTTAACAGGGCAGCAAGTAATAGATGTTGGAGAGTTTGTGGTGAGAAAGGAACTCTTATACATTGTTGGTAGGATTGTAAAATGGTGTACTCATTCTACAAGGCAGTTTGGCACTTCCTCAAAACGCTGAACACAGAAATTCCATATGACCCAGCTATTCCACTACTTGGAATATACCCTGAGAATATGAGACCTGAGGCACAAATGGAGACTTGTACACCAATGTTCATAGCAGCATTATTCACCATTGCAAGAACATGGAAACAGCTCAAGTGTCCAACCACAAATGAATGGATTGAGAAATTATGACACATTCACACAATGGAATACTATGCAGCATGCAAGAGCAAGAACTTTGTAAATTATTACCTAACTTGGGAGGGACTGGACAGCATTATGCTTAAAGAACTAACTCAGTACCACAAGGATGAATATTCTATAAAGCCATTATTGTAGAATGAGTGTAAGGATCCAAGAGGGGTGGGAGAGGGTGGAAGCAGAGGGATGAGGATGTGCAGGGAGTGGGGAGATTAATCATTGTGTTGTACAATTTATTAGGTGGGGGGATGAGTGAAATGGAAAGAATTTGTATTCATATTTTTTAAATAAACTAGAAGGATAAAAAGGGTGGAGTATTGATGGCAGGAATCATTCTCCCCAGATAAAAGTTTTGTTAAACTGTTATACTCTATACTCTTCTCCTTACTCTATGTCATGAAGTGTTCAGAAAAAAATATTAATTCAGAAGATATTTATCATGTGACCAAGAAAGAATTAATGCCATTGAATTGAGTTGGCAAAGAATATTAACTATAATGTGGACAGCGAAAAGAACAAACAAATCTGTATTTGAAGAAGTACAACCAGAATATTACTTAGAAGACTGCTGTTCTTAAGTGCCATCGAGTCAAGTACAACTCAGAGAGACCCTAAGAATAGCCATCCTGAAACTTGCCCTATCCATTAATCTGAGGTCACAGTGTCAATCTATCTTGTTGGAGGCATTCCTCTCCTTTGCTGACTATCTTTCCAAGCATGATGACCCTCTCCAGGGAATACCCTTGCCAAGCTACATGTACAAAGTATGAAAGATAAAGCTTCAGCACCCTTGCCTCCAGGGAGCACTCTGGCCGCATCATTTTCAGGGCATGCTTGTTTGTTCTTTTGGCAGCCCATGGGATTGTCAGTACTCTTCTCCAACACCACAGCTCAAATGGATAAATTATTTTTCTGTCATCTTTATTCCTTTTCCAGCTCTCTGATGCGTAGCAGGTGGTTAAGAAGACTATGGCCTGAATCAGCCACACCTTGGCAGATAGGATGATGAAATTTTATCTCATATTTTAGGCATGTTATCAGAAGAGGTCAGCCCCTGGAGCTGGGAAAAGACTTTATACTTGGTGTGATGAAGTCAAAGTGGTTCTACTGGCCACTGGTGTTGACTTTCATATGACCAAGTGATTATACCTGTATGAGGTGACTAGCACCTTCGTGGGTAGGAATATACTGACAAAATGTGCAGACTGAGAGGACTAGCCAGTTTTGTCATCCACTAGGCTTAAATTCATCAGTGTTAGAGGCAGAAACTAGGAATCTCACTAGAACAAGAAAGAAGAATTGCAGGTTCTAGCTCACATCCATTTGGACCAGTATTTCCTGCACAAGTCAGGCTGGGATTTAACCTGAAGGCACACAGGTCAAAGCCACCAGTTGCTCTGTGGGAGAAATATGGGTTACTGCCTCTGGAAACCCACTAGAGAGTCAGCTATGAGTTGGTTTCAACTTGACGATACATATCAACAACAAGCAGCAGCAACATCAAGCCAGACACTGATATGAGACAGAGATGGTCTGAGACTGCCTCCCCACCAGACCAGAGCCAGAACCACCCAGGGGCCTTCACCTGTACTTGTTGGAGGAATAGGGGATGACACCGTAATAGTCAGGACTATGAGAATAGTACATAGATAGGGAACTGTCAGAAGTTCAAGCAGGATTTAGAAGAGGCCATGGCACCAGTGATATCATTGTTGATGTCAGATGGATCCTTGTTGAAAGCAAGGAATACCAGAGAATGTCTATTTATGCTTTATTGATTATGCAAAGGCATTTGATTGTGTGGATAATAACAAGTTATGGCTAACATTGTGAAGAATGAGAATCTGAGAAAAGTTAATTGTGCTCATGCAAAATAATTAATTCATAAAACATTACACAACATGGGCAACCCCGCTGAACATTAAACTGAGTGAAATATCTCATTCACAAAAGGACAAATACTGCATAGCACCACCGTTATAAAGCAGGTCTGACATGAGGGATTGGTAGGAGAATAGGATAAGAGTGGATAGATAATTAACATTGCACTGGAACAGATAGAGGAAAGAATTGTTGAAAAGGAGTAAAGGAGTATATGATTATACACAAAAACAGCCCTGAATAAGATGTACATTGCAAAGAGGACTGGGGAGACAAGGGAGGGAGGAAATTGTACAACAATGAATTAATATTTTTAAAGTTTACTGGGGGAAGGGAGGGAAAAGGAAACAGGTAAAAACATACAACAATGAATGAATGAAAATCTAACTTTTCTGTACACTTTTGTTAAAATCACAATTAAGTTTAAAAAAAAAAAACAAACACAACAACCCCAACCTATACCTAGATCAAGAGGCTGTTGTGCAGAGAAGGGAACACTATACGGATTAAAATGAAGAAAGGTGTGCATCAGGGTTGTATTCTCTCTACACACCTATTTAATGTATTTGCAGAGAATTATTTGAGAAGCTGGACTCTATGAAGAGGAATATGGCATCAGGATTGAAGGGAGATTCATCAATAACCTACATTATACAGATCACACAACCTTCCTTACAGAAAGTGAGGAGGACTTAGAATACTTGTTGCAGAAGGTCAAAGAACAGAGCCTTCAATATGGATTGCATCTCAACATCAAGAAAATAAAATTTACCACTGGACGTATAGGCAGTACCATGATAGATGGAGAAAAGATTGAAACTGTCAACAACTTCATCTTACATGGCTCAACTTCCTTGCTACCAGCAGTCAGGAAATCAGGAGACCTAATGTACTGGGAAAGTCTGCAGTTAGGGACCTCTCCAAATTACTGAGAAAGGATGTCAGTTTGAGGACTAAGGTGCATCTGATTCAGGCCATAGTCTCTCTGATCACGTGCTGTACATCTAAGAGAAGGACAATGAATAAGGATTACAAAAGAAGAATTTATGCATTTGAGCTGTGATGATGGAGAAGAATACTGAACATCCCTTGGACTGCCAAAAGAACAAGTATATCTTAGAGAAAGTGCAGCCAGAGTGCTCTGTGGAGGCTAAGATGATAAAATTCACCTCACATACTTCAGGCATGTTGCTAAGAGAAGTTTTTCCCTGGAGAGGGTCATCATGCTTGGAAAGGAGAAGGGCCAGTAAAGGAGAGGAAGACCTTAAACCAGAAGAATATAAAGTAAATAACCCTAAACCAAAACCTGAGTTGTTTTTAGGTGCGATGGAGTTGGCTCCAACTCATAGCAAGCCTATGTACAAGAGAATGACACTCTGCCTGATTCTGTATCATCCTCACATTTTCTTTGTGATAAAAGAAACAAAAAAACCAGAGGAATATATGAACTGTTATAGCATCCTTGGGTATATGTATTGGTATATTTAATTTTATTGTTCACACATGTACGACAGACACAGTTATAGCCTATATAAGCCAAAGAGTTGGGAATGCAACTTCAAGATAATCCTGGCATCCTAAAAAGATGGCATGTATATTGAAGTACTGGTAGCATATCCATATCAAGTTGAGATGCTAACCCAAAGTCTACATGGCTCAAGCAGTTTGAATACATCCAGCAACTCTACAATAAGAAATGAGTAGTCTCCTCCCTTTGCAATTTATAGCCTTGGATGCTCAATGGAGGGTCATTTGACAGAAAGAAACAATGTTGCTGTTATGTACCATGGAGCCAGAACAAATCCACAGCTGACCCTTTCACTGGTTTTCAGAGGCAATAAATCACACGAAAGAAGACTGCCCATTGTTCTCTTACAGAGCAGCTGGTAGATTTGAAACCATGTGCCTTCAGGTTGGCAGTGTAGCTCCACACCACTAGGTTACCAGAGCTCCTGATACAAGTGAGTTAGTGACAAAACTTTAGAACACTGGAAATGAAAAAATTGGCTATTGACACAGAAAGACTCAAAGTGGCAGTTCAGGAAAAAAAATGAAATTTCTTATTAAAATTGAAATGGAAAATTAATATTGATGCACCACACAAGACAATCCTGAACAGGTTTGAAGAAAGAAATAGTCACCACCAAAGTAGATCTCAATACATCACCCTCTTTTTTAAAATTTGTTTTAATTCATCACTTTTTCCTTAACTTTTTTCTTTCTTGTTTTTATTTTGTATTTACTTACAAAATTTGTATACACTGTGTTTCACACTATTCTTCACTCACATTGTGTTTCATACAAAGTTAATCACCATTGGACCTTGCTCATCATAACCCTATTTTTTCAGGTCCCCACCAGATCCTTCATAAGGGACACAAAAATGAAAAAAGCACTCAACAAAGATGTAGAAATCCTGAAATATATAATTAACCAACTTAACCTCATAGAGATATTTAACATTCTACCCAATAAGCTCAATATTCCTACTTCTCTAGTACACATGGAACATTCTCCAAAGTAGACCCTGTGTTAGGTCATAAAGAAAGCCTCAAAAAACATTGAACTACTACAAAGCATCTTCTCATAATATTATGTGATAAAAGTAGAAATAAACAATAGGAAAATCAAAGGAGGAAAAGCATGTATTTAGAAACTAAGTAACACCATGCTTGAACACTTGTTGTTGTTAGGTGCCATTGAGTCAGGTAGTACTCATAGCAACCCTACAAATAACAGTTCAGAACCCTGTCCATCTTCATCTTTCCAAGTATGATGTCCCTTTCCAAGGAATAGCCTCTCCTAACAACATGCCCAAAGTATGAGAGACAAAGCTTTGCCATCCTTGCGTCTAAGGTGCACTTTTTTCCAAGACATACTGTTCAATCTTTATGCAGTCCATGGGATATTCTGCACTCTTCCCCAAAACCAAACCTCAAAAGTATCAGTTCTTTCTTCTGCCATCCATATCCATCGTCCAGTTCTCAGACGCATAGCAAATTACTGAAAAGACCATGGCCTGAATCAGTTACATCTTAGTCTTAAAATTGACATCACTGCTTTTTATTTTTGTGCCCTCTAATTTATTCATAGAAACAATTTTTTCTTCTCAGTACTTAATTTACAAAATTCTAATACAAATTCAAATAAATTCTCTCATTTCCCTCGTCCCCCCAATGAAATTGTACAACCCAACGTTTAATCTCCTCTCCCCCATGTACATCCACATCCCTCTGCGTCCAGCCTCTCACACCCCTCTTGGATCCTTATACTCATTCCACAATAATGGTTTTCTACAATATGTATCCTTGTGGGACTGAGTTCACTCAGCATAATGCTCTCTAGTCCCTCCCAAATTAGGTAATAATTTACAAAATCATTGCTCCTGTATGCTGTATAGTATTCCATTGTGTGACTATACCTTAATTTCTCAATCCATTCGAACTGTGGTTGGACATTTGGGCTGTTTCCTTGTTCTTGCAATGGTGAATAATGCTGCTATGAACAATGGTATATAAATCTCAGTTTGTGCCTCAGTCCTCATATTCTCAGGGTATATTCCAAGTAGTGGAATAACTGGGTCAAATGGAATTTCTATGTTCAGCTTTTTGAGGAAGCGCCAAACTGCCTTCCAGAATAGTTGCACCATTTTACAATCACACCAACAATGTATAAGAGTTCCTTTCATACCACATCCTCTCCAACATCTATTACTTGCTGCCCTGTTAAGCTTTTGCCGCACAGGGTGAAAAGAAAACCTACAGGACTGGGAACAAACATTTGGTAACATCCCCTCAGACAAGAGTCTTATAACGAAAGTTTACAGAATACTCCTGGACTTCCACAAGAAATGACTAATAACGCAATTACAAAATGGGTAAAAGGTATAGAAAGACTTTCCACAGAGGAAGAGATTTGAATGGCAAACAGACACATGAAGAAATGACCCAAATCACTGGCAATAAGAGAGATGCAAATCAAAGCCACAATGACACCACTGCTCTTAAGTAATTTAGAGCAGTCCCCGACAGTGGAAATATCCAATGCAATACGTGTTCTTTTCTCCTGGCTTCTAGTAACACGGGTGTTGATTGTTGGTCCAAATGAGATGGAAGAATTCACAAATTCCATCCTTTATCTATCACGATATTGTCTATTGGCCCAGTGGTGAGAACTTTTGTTTTCTTCTTATTGATAAGTAATCCATACCAAAGACTGTAATCCTCGATCTTATGCAGCAAGTGTTTCAAGTCCTCCTCACTTACAGTGACGTATCCACATACAGGTTTCTGATAAGCCTTCCTCCCATCCTGGTAATACATTTCTCGTAATAATAAATAAAAAAATGAACCCTCATGTACTCCTGGCGGAAATATAAATTGGTACAATCACTATAAAAGGTAGTGTGGTACTTCTTCAGAAGACTGAAAATAGAAATACCATTTGAGTGATCTATCCCACTACTAAGAACCCTACCTCAAAGAAAACAAAGACATAAATCATTAAATGCACACTCATGTTTACTGCAGCATTATTCACACTGTCTAAGAGATAGAAGCAGCCCAATTGTCCATCAACAAATACATGGATAGTAAAATTGTAGTAAATGCACACACAGTAGAGTACTATGCAGCACTGAAACACAATGAAGATATCTGGAAACTCTATATAACATGCATGAGTCTAGAAAACATCATGCTGAATGAATTAACTAAGCCACAAAGTAAACAGCAGTAAAGTCCACTGTTATTAAATTAAGAGTGTCACAGAGCAGTGGAGGCAGGGGACAGAAAAGAAAATAGGAAGAGAATATTTAGATAGGGAACAGAGAATTGAAACAGGTGAAGCTAAGGTCATTCTGGAAAGAATGGGCAATAAGACATGAGTACTGCACTAAACCAGCTGTTACAGAACATGAATGAAGAAACGAAGGGGGGATAAATCTGCATAAATGAGGGAATAAAGAGTCAATTGCTTCAGCTTCCAGGTACATGGGTTTTTTCTTTTTCCTCTTGTCTCACTGTGGTCTGAGAAAATGGTGTGTATTATTTATGTTTAATTCATATACTAAGGCTTGCTTTGTAACCTAAAATATGGTCTATTCTGGAGAATGTTGGAGAATAATCTTGCGTGCTGGAGAAGAATGTATATTCATCTTTTATGGGATGCATTAATCTGTATGTATCCATGAGACTGAGCTAGTTGATTGTGTGGTTTAATTCTTAAGTACTTGGTTGAGTTTCTTTCTGGTAACCCTATCTTCCTTGAGAGTGGTGTATTGAAGTTTCCTGCTACTATATTAGTCAGGAAATCAAAGGACAAATTGCAGTGGAGACATCTGCTGTTAGTGACCTCTCTGAAATGCAACGGTGTCAGTCTAGAGACTAAAGTGTGCCCAATTCAGGCCATGGTCTTCACAATTACTTGCTATGTGTCAGAGAGCTGGACAATGAGTAAGGAAGACAGAGGAAGAATCGATGCCTTCAAATTGTGGTGCTGAACAGAGTCTTAAACATACTGTGGGATTCCAAGAAAACAAATAGGTCTGTCTTGGAGAGGGTGAAATCACCTTTCTCCTTGTAGGCTAGGATTTTGAAGCTCTGTCTCACATATTTTGGGCATGTGGCCAAGAGGGAATGATCTTGGGAGAAGGACATTATGCTCAGAAAGGTGGAGAGACAGTGTAGGAGAGGAAGACCTGGATGAGATGGATTGATACAGTTGCCAGGGTAATGGGCGTAGATGTTTAGGTGTCAGTGAGACAGGGCAGGCCTCAGAGCTGGTGTATAGAGTTGCTATGGGTCGCAGGCGACTTGATGGCACATAACAACAACAACAATAGTGGTACTGGCTATTTTTTTATCTGTTAACATTATTTTGTATGTTTTACAGGTCTATAATTTTGTGTATAGATGTTAATTATGGAACAATGCCCTGCTTGATCATGAGTGGGTAATGTTGTTATTGGGTGCCATTGAGTGGCCTGCAACTCATAGTGACCCTTTGTACATTAGCTTTGTACCCTTCCCTAACCTACGTCAATCTCATCATCTCCGAAAGACTTAAACCCATTTCTCTAGTCATTGAGTCAATCCATCGCATTCTGAGTCTTCCTCTCGTGCTCTCACACAACACTTTCAAGCACAATGTCCCTCTCCAATGATTGGTCCGTCTTGGCCACTTGCCTAAAAAGTATGTGAAATCAAGTTTCAAAATCCTTGCCTCCAGAGAGCACCTTTTTTTCACCCTTTCCAGGACTGACTTGTTTGTTCTGGCAGTCCACGGTATGTTCAACATTCTTATCCAGTACCACAACACTAATACATCAATCCTTCTTCTATCATCCTTAGTTATTGTCCAGCTCTCCAATGCATAGCAAGGAATTGTGAAGACCATGGACAAGATCTATTCGCACCTCAGTCTCCAGACTAATAAAATTGCTCTTCAGTACTGTACAAAGTTCCCTGATAGCAGATTTTCCCCAATATAAATCATCTTTTGATTTCCTGGCTGCTGGTGCCAAGAGTATTGATTGTGGAAGCTGAAGTTGTTAACAATCTCAATCTCTTCACCATCTATCATGAAGCTGCCAACTGGCCCAGCAGTGAGAATCTTTGTTTTCTTGATATTGAACTTAAATCCATTTTAAAGAATGCAGTCCTTGATCTTCTGCAAGCAAATCCCTCATGTCCTCCTCAGTTTCAGCAGGCAAGGTTGTGTAATGTGCATAACATAAGTAGTTGATGAGTTTCCCTCCAATCCTGATGCCACATTCCTCCTCATAAAGTCCAGCCTCCTAAATGATCTGTTCTGCATACAAACTGAAAAGGTATGGAGATAGAATTCACCCCTGACGCACACCTTTCCTGATCCTGAACCATGCAGTGTTTCCTGCTCTGTTCTGACGACTGCTTCCTGTTCCAAGTATAGGTTTTACATGAGCACAATTAAGTGTATGAGACCCCATTCTTTTCAAGGTTACACACAGTTTGTTGGGATCCACACAGTCAAATGCCTTTGCATAGTTACTAAATATAGATAGACACTCCCCTGGTACTCTCTGCTTTCAACCAAGATCCATCTAATGTTGGCTATGATGTTCCTAGTGTCACAACCTCTTCTAAACCCAGCTTGTAGTTCTCTGTCAATGTACTGTTCCAGTCACTTTTGGATAATCTTCAGGATCTTACTTGCATGTAATATTAATGATAATGTTTGATAACTTCCACACTCTGTTGGGTCACCTTTTTTTAGAATAGGATTAAATACATAGATCTCTTACAGTCAGTTGGCAAAGTAGTTGTCCTCCAGACTTCTTAACATAACCTGGTGAGTATGTCCAGGGCAGTATCTATTTGCTGATCTCTTCAGCTGTTTCTTTGTCCTACCAGCCATGTTGGACAATTCTGCTAATTCAGTCTAACATTCTGCATTGCATTTTTGTGTTTTTCTGTTACTTCTAGTACTATCTGACAGAGTGTAGAAATTATCAAACAGTATCATTGATATCACATGCAAGCAAGATTCTGCTGAAGATTATCCAAAAATGACTGGAACAGCACATCAACCGAGAACTGCATGAAGTGCAGGATGTATTTAGAAGAGGCCATGGCACTCGGGATATTATAGCTAATGTCAGATGGATCTTGGCTGAAAGTATAGAGTACCAGAGGAATGTTTATCTGTGTTTCATTGACTATGCAAAGGCATTTGACTGTGTGAATCACAACAAACTGTGGCTGACTCTGGGAAGAAAGGGAATTGCAGAACACTTGATTGTACTTATGTGAAATCTATACTTGGACCTTACGAACGTGGCGAGAGGATGAAAGGCACCCAAGCGTCGAGGACTCTCCTTCACAGGGTCGCTATGAGTCACCTGTGACTCGACGGCACTTAACAACAACAACATACTTGGACCAAGAGGCAGTCGTTAGAACAGAGCAAGGAAACACTGTATGGTTGAAGAATGTGCATCAAGGATGTGTCCTATCTCCATATCTTTCCAATCTATATGTGGAACAGATTATCCAGGAGAAGTGTGGCATCAAGATTGGAAGAAGACTCATCAACAGTCTATATTATGCAGATGACACAACCCTGCTTGATGAAACTGAGGAGAACCAGGAGTGCTTGCAGCAGAAGGTCAAGATTGTAGCCTTCAATATGGATTGAAGCTCAATGTGAAGAAAACAAAGATTCTCACCACTGGGCCAATTGGCAGCATCATGACAGTTGGTGAAGAGGTTGAGATTGTTGACAGCTTCAGTTTGCTCGGCTCTACAGTCAACATTCTCAGTACCAGCAGCAGGAAATTAAAATACGAATTGCATTGGGAAAGTCTGCTTCAGAGACCTCTCCAAAGTACTGAAGGCTGGAGTACTGAAGTCTGGAGACTAAGGTGTGCCTGATCCAGGTCGTAACAATTACTTGTTATGCATCAGAGAGCTGGAAAATGACTCGGGATGATAGAAGAAGAGTTGATGCCTTTGAGCTGTGGTGCTGGAGAAGAGTATTGAATATACCATGGACTGCTAGGAGAACAACTTCATCCTGGAGAGAGTGAAGCCAAGCTGCTCCTTGGAGGCAATGATTCTGAAGCTCTGTCTGACATACTTTGGACATGTTGCAAGGAGGGATCATTCCTTGGGTGGGTGGAGGGACAGTGCACAGAGGAAGACCCTCGATGAGATGGATTGATTCAGTCAGTGGGGTAATGGGAATAGATTTGCTGAAGACAATAAGATTAGCAAGGGATAGAGCAGGGTTTAGGGCTGTTGTACATTGGGTCGCTATGAATCCCAGGCAACTCAATGACACGTAACAACAACAACAACGTTAGCTGTACCCTCTCTGTCTTGTGATGATTTTTAAAATTCTTGAACCTCTATATTATAAATTCTTTCTTCCATCTTTTGCATTTTCTTCCATAGCTGTTCAAGTCATTCCTTATCAATATGTTTATTCTAGATTGTTGTCTCTGGAATATTTGCTCTCTTAATGGCTTCCATCATTTTCATTTTCTTCTGTAGCTGTTCAAATAACTCCACATCAACACATTTCTTGTGATTCTCTCTATCTGTGGTATCCATTGGGTCAGCTGTTTTAGGAGTAGGATTATTTTGTTTTTTCATGATGGCTGAGGTAGATCACAGCTTTCTTGGCATTATGTGAGTCTTAGTAGATGTTAGCTTATTTTAACTATCTAATGACCCAGATTATGGCAATGTTTTGTGAAGAACCTATGTATTTGTGCCGTTTCTTTGTTCAAGGCCTGTAGGGTCAGGGACCCAAAAGCAGTGTTTCACCCAAAGTGCCTGAATTGCAGAAGAGGGAAGTCTACTCCCTTCCATAAACAGCATTCTGCCTCACTAGGCCTGGCCCAGCCCTTTCTGTTTGGGCTTAAGGGATCCCACGTGCTATAGCTAGACAGCAGTGTTTTCTCCAACATAGCTGTAATATTGGTGCTCCTGGTGGTGGACAGTGACAGCAAAAGTTGGGTAGTCTCCAGGCTGTGGGAGCAGTGGACTAGTGGTCTGGGCAGGATTGTGGTTTGGTGCCACAAAGAAACTGCAGCCTCTCAATGTGGCAGGCAGTAGTTCTCTCATTGGCCAGAGTGTGAAAGTACCTGAACTGACCTGCAGCCACTAGCAAATGCTGAGGAAGTGGTAGCTGCAATACACTCCCAGACCAGCCATGCCACACAGGCCTAGGTAACTTATAGCATAGCAATGGTACGGTACCTAATGAGCGTGGTTTGAAAGCTGCGTGCGTCTTGCGAGTAGTCTGCAATGACCTTTTGCGTTCTCCCAAAGCTCATTTAGTCTTCATTAGTGTTCAAAGCCTCAAACCTGTTCCTGAAATGATTTTTACATTCGAGTGGGATAGACTCAAGGTCAAATTTTGGTTCTTGTGCATTTGATTTACTTTTCTTTAGCTTTAGTTTGAACTTGCATATGAGTTCTTGATGACCTATTCCACAACCAGCATTTGCCCTAGTTTTCCAGCTGATATTGGGCTTCTCTAGAGATTCTTTAAATACAAAGATTCTTACCACTGGACTGATAGGCCAGTGGATGAATGGAGAGATTGAAATTGTCAATAGATTCATCTTGATTAGATCCACAATTAACATACTTGGTACCAGCAGTCGGGAAATAAGGAGATGTACCGCTGAGAAAATCCACAGTTATGGACCTCTTCAAATTATTGAGGAGTACTGATGTCAATTTGAGGACTAAGGTGAATCTGATTCAAGCCATAGTCTTTCCAATCACTTGCTGTACATTTAAGAGCTGAACAGTGGATAGCACGACAGAAGAAAAATTGATGCTATTGAGCTTTATGTTGGAGAAAAGCAGTGAATCCATGGAAGGTCAAAAGAACTAACAAATCTGTCTTGGAGAGGGTGCAGCTGGAGTGCTCTTTGGAGACAAGAATGATGATGTTTCACTTTACATATTTTGGGCACGTTGTTAGAAGGTGCTATTCCTTGGAGAGAGACATGATGCTGGGAAGGATGGAGGATCAGCAAAGGAGAGGAAGACCCTTAGCCAGTTGGATTGACAGCATGACATCTGCAATGGGCTCTTGTGTTTCAAGAAGTGTGAGAATGGTGCAGGATAGAACAAGGTTCAGATCATTTTTTCACAGGGTTGTTTTGAGTCATACTCAACTTGACAGCACCTTACAACCACAGCAACCAAATTATTTTTCCCACAGATACATTCAATCTGATTCCTGTGTGTACCATCAGGTGAAATCCATGTGTTATATCATTTATGTTTCTTACAAAAGGTATTTACAATGAATTAATAATTTATTATGTACTGGCAACTTTAAAACAATATATACCTGACCCTCAAAAAGGTTTCAGAGGATGTAAATAGCATGAGAGGAGATGAACCCGTTTTCTCCCATGGAGCAAGTTGTGGATTTAAACTTTGGGTGCCCCTGATCCTGGTTATAGTCTTTGCAATTACTTGCTATGCATCAGAAAGCTGGACAATGACTAGGGCTGATAGAAGGAGAATTGACACCTTTGAGCTGTGGTGCTGGAGAAGAGTACTGAATATATACTATGGACTGCTAGGAGAACAAACAGGTTCATCCTTGAGAGAGTGAGACCAGGCTGCTCCTTGGAGGCAAGGGTTCTAAAGCTTCGTCTGACATACTTTGGACATGGTGCAAGGAGGGACCAGTTCTTGGTGAGGGACATTGTGCTTGGGAGATTGGAGGGACAGTGCAAGAGAGGAAGACCCTCGATGGGATGGATTGATTTTACTGGGGTAATGGGGGTAGGTATGTCAGACAGTAAAATTGACACTGGATAGAGCAGGGTTTAGGGCTGTTGTACATAGGGTCACTATGAGTCACAGGCAACTCCATAGCAGCAAAAACCACAGCCTTTAAGTTACCACCAAACCACCAGAGCTCCCTTTACATATCTTATAAAGAATTCATTTCTAAAATTTATTTAAAACGTGAACACCTTAACAAGAAAAAAGATAAGCAATCCAATTAAAAATGAGCAGAAGATAGGAAAATATTCCACCTGCTCATAGCCCACTGGTTACTTCCAGGTAAAATTTGTAAACAATAGATTTTTCAGTAAATATTGTTAGAAAAGGTCTTCAATTCATGCTCCACACTCTATACCAGATTTTACTAAAAAGACACCATGAACCTAATGAGAAACATAAATGACAAATAATGGACTATTCAAGACATGGTTTTTATTTATTATTATACTACTTTATTTACAAATTCAAATATATTGTTCCTCACACCATTTCCTTCTCATTTCCCTAAACCCCACCACATATCAAATTGTGGGACCCCAGGATTAATTCTCCCTCTGCTCATCCTCACCCCTCTGCTCTCACCTATTCAATATTGCGTTGTAATTAAGTGTCATTTAGTCGAGTACGACTCATAGCTACCCTATGAACGAAAGCTCTGAACCCTGTTCAGATCTATGGTTGTTTCTCTAATGTTCAGAGATTTTCTAAAGGTATGTTGTTTAGGAATTGGATGCCAATGCCTGTATTAATCTGGGAGCTCTACTAAACCATATCTACCATGGGCAACCATTGTGGCACCTGACACACCAAAGGCACAGCACACAGCGTTCAGTTTCATAGAAACCCCAAGTTATTTCAGTACAGCAAACTGACAGACCAGTGCTCTACCACTTAGGAAAACATTCTTCCCAAACACAATTAACACCCAACTTTTGACTAAAACAAGAAAACCTACCTGTCAGAATCCAACTGCTTCACTCATGAGCCTCCAAGCTGGAGACTTAGTCTGGGCCCAACTGGCTTTTAAATACAAAGGCCCACACACCAGGTCCTGACTGATTGAAACAAGAGGCTGATTGTTAGCTAAATTCAGTAAATCTAGGTGACCAATCAGCTCACACACGATTGCGAATGAAATAAAAATATTGACCAAACAGCTTACACCTGACCTTCAACTATACAAATTTATAATAGCCAACCACAAAGTAAGACTTTTTGGAGTAAAGGACTTTTGTAACAAAAACAACAAAACACTGTGAGAAACAATGGCCTGGATCAGGTACACCTTTGTCTCTAGACTGACACCGTTGTTTCTCAATACTTTGGAGAGGTCCCTGACAGCAGATTTTCCCAGTGCAATTCATCTTTTCATTTACTGATTGCTGGTGCCAAGAATGTTGACTATGGAGCCAAGCAAGCTGAACCTGTTAACAGCCTAGTTTTTCCATAATATTCCATTGTTTACCTTTTTATTAGAGTTGGATCTGTTGTGACATTGCCCCCTTTTATATTATTAATTTTAAAGTTTACAGAGACTTTGGATTTCCATCCATTCATTGTTGCACTTTTCTCCCTGCCCACTCCACCTCCCAGTTCACTCTTCTCTTTGAAAAGTAAAAGAAAAATTCTTTCATTGTTATATAATCCCTCCCCCCATGCAGCCTTCATTCTGGATTCCTGTCATGACAATAATACCTATTCATATATCCCTTTTAAACAGTTCTCTCCCTCATCTGTTTCAATAAAAATAATAGAAATATATTATTTATCCCCTCTTTTCTTAAGTTCTTCCCAACCTCGATGTTGTTTTACAACAGTGGCACTATGCAGTATTTGTCCTTTTGTGACTGAAATACTTCACTCAGCATAATGTCGTTTCTCAAAAAGTTGCAAATTGAAATACCATTTGACCCAGAAATTCCACTACTGGAAATATACCCTAAAGAAACCATAACAGCTACCTAATCAGATAGATGCACACCTATGTTTATTGCTGTTTTGTTCATAATAGCAAAGTGCCCATTAGCAAACGAATGATATTTTCACATAATGGAACACTATGCTGCACTAAAAAACAAGGAACTCATGAAATATACAAAATGGGTAATTCTGGACATTGCCCCTTTTATCTCTTAGATTGTCTGGGTCTTTTCTTCCTTTTTCTTTGTTAGCTTTGCTAGTGGTTTGTCTATTTATTAACCTTTTCAAAGAACCAACTCCTGGTCTTGTCGATAGTTTCAATTGTTTTTGTTAAGCTTTTGTATTTATTGCTGCCTTGATTTTTGTAATTTCCTTTCTTTTAGAGGTGGTTTTGCTTTTTTGCTGTTATTTTTCTACTTGTTGAAGATATCGAGTTAGATGACCAATTATCATTTTTTTCTTCTTTCAATGTATTTGCTTTTTCCTATGAACTGACCTCTAAGTACTGTTTTGCTGTATCCCAGAGGCTTTAGTAAGTTGTGTTTTCATTCTCATTTGTTTCAAGAAACTTTTTTAAATTTATTTTTTCAATTTCTTCTAGCAAGCAGGGTGTTACTCAGCTTCCTGGTGTGTTCCCCCTCCCCATGTCCTCTTGTTTTTTCATTTCATATGTAGCACTGTAGTCTGAGAAAATGGTCTCTATTATTTCTATGTTTTTTAATTATATTTTTAAATTATTTTGGTAATGGGATATTTTGCATATGATCTGAAAATGTTGAGTAATTTCTGTATTTGGCTGGATCATCTCTCTATGGAATGAGCACAAATATGAATCTCTTCTATTCTGTTGGCCAGGAAACTGTCTGCCCAATTTTTTGGCCTAAGTGAGTGAGCACATTCAGTGTTTTATTTGTTTAAACAGTTTAACTGGTATTCTGCCACTTCATGGACCCTTGGTTTTGGGCAATATATCAGTTGATTAGAATTTTGCTTTCATTGTCATTGGTTCTTTATCATGTGCTGCCTCTAGAAATGGTTGAAGATCAACCAGAGGGTATTGTGGGTTTTATTGATACAGTGACTATGTAGTCCTTCCAATCTTCTTTTTATGTCTCCTGTGTCATTCAATATTACTCCCAGAGAACCCTTCAGTCTTATAACTTGAGGCCTGAATTTTTCTGAATTTTTTTCATTTTGAAAAATGTCAAACATATTCTTCCCTTTTGATTTTCTACTTCAAGTCTTTATACAGTTTATTATAATATTTTGCATTGTCTTCTTGAGCTGCCTTTTAAAATTTTCTGTTCAGCTCTCTTCACCATTCCATTTGCTTTAGCTTCTCTATGTTCTAGAGAAAGTATTAGAATCTCTTATGGCCACTTTGGTATCTTCTTTCTTGTATTCTTAATGACATTTTCAATTCTCAGAGATGTCAGTCAGCATAATCCATTGCAAACTGTGCTATTGTCCCAAAGGGTTGTGCCCAGCTTGGTTGGAATCCAACAGTGATTCCATGCGAGAGAGATAGTTTCCTCCCATTGTGATTTACAGCCTTGGGAACCCAATGGAAGGTCACTATGAGTCAGAACCAGTTTGAAGGTAGGGAGTCTTTTGCATTTATGAAGTATCTGACATCATCCTACAGTCGTTAGTATTCAGTGTATTATATGCATTATTGATATAGTTTCTAAATTCATGGTCATATTTTGATTTTTGTGGTCTTGTTTTTAATTTTTTCCCCAGCTTCATCTTGGGCTTGTAGATAAGCCATCATCAGCCCTTACCTTGTTTAGTGTGATGATATTGAGCTCTCTTTCCACAGATGTAGTCAGTTTTTAATCTTGTGTATTCTAGCAGATGAGGTCCACATGTGCAGTTTCTATTTATGTTTTTTAAAAAAGTATTTTCAGTGGTTAAGTTGATTATAAAAAATTCCATTATGCAGTCTCTAGCCTCATTTTTATTACCAAGGCTACATTTCCCAACTGTTCGTGTAGTGTGTTCTGCTGTTAACCAAAAAGCCACTTAACTCCAGCAGTCTGAATCTATCCATTTCACCACTCAGATTCGAAAAAGGTGAAAATTCTTCTCCTGTTAAGATTTACAATTTCTGAAACTCATTGAAGACGCTGGTAGTTCCAATCTACCAGCTTCTCCAGGGCAGAAAGACAATCTCCCCTTGTGCAATTTACATCCTCTGACAATCTGCTTGAGGATCATCTATTAATTGGTTCTGAATTGGTAACAATGAGTTTGAGTTGAATTTGAAACCTATTGAAGGGTGGCTGTGAGTAGAAATTGACTTGGTGGCAATGAGTTTGAATTTTTAATCCTTCTTTGTTTCTATTAATATTTTTGCATTCTAATGACTGGTTGTTAGTATTTATATGCATTGAGTGTATGTTAGATAAATGTCAGAGTATAGAAGTAGGTAGAAATTCTCAATTTTTTCATCTTTGGCATCAGAGTTGGTGTGTAAAATTGAATAATGGTGGTATTAAAAAGTCTTCATTTTATATGTGTGGATATTATGCTATTACTGACAGTGTTGTACTTCAGGTTAGTTAGTTAATCGCTATTCATTTCTTTATCATTTGATGATGATTTTCAATTAAATTATTTATACCTAGTTTGTTTTATAACATTAAGTACAATATTAACAATGTAATCACACTTACCCCACTTCCTCCCTGATGTTCTCATCTCCTGTAAATCCTCGCATCCTACATCTTCCTGCCTTCAGAGCTTTCTCTGTGGGTAAATGCTGCTCTTACATGACCTTAAGTAGTTAGTTATTCTAAGGAGTTAATGCCTTCCTGGTGTTATTGGTCACTTTATGGGCCTTTCTACTGGTTGATCCAAGGGGAACAAGTTTTATTTCAGGTCCAAAGGGTGACAGTGAGGCATTGTCTCAGGGCATATCATGAAATATTGTTTGTGACAATGAATATGATACCATTCATATTCAACTTGTCATCCTTGAATACTAGACCATGTGACTGAAAATGGCTAATACTAGTGTGCATTCCATTGCATTTTTTTACAACTTTAAGTTTTCCTAGATTCATCCTTTGCATATTCAGTGTTCTGAAAATTAATGTAAGCTTGCAGTTGTTTTCCTTCACTTTGAGTTTTGCAATATCAGTAAATAAAGGTTCTTCATTGACTTAAGGCTTTTCTCCATTCATATTATTAAGTATACTTGTTTCAAGACATAACCCTTCTGTTATATTTTGAGTGCTGGCAACCTGAGGTTGTCATTTTCTAGTGTTCTATCAGACAATGTGTAATGCTATTCATAGGATTTTGAATGTGTCATTATTGTAGAAAAGGAAGACAAGTCCTATATTCTAGTCTGTCTTAGTTTGGAAACTTTACTGAAGCTTGCATACCATGAGTGACAATACTAGTATTTGAAATATCAGTGACACAGTTTCCATCATCACAGCAACATGCAAGCTATGTGAAACTGATAGATGAGTGGTGATTTTACTATGATGATGTAAAGCTAAAAAATGTCAGAATTAGAAGAGGAATTCACCTGGTGATTTGGATTCTCAAAGTTAATCATTGAGCCCTGTTTTAGACATTCTGGTTTGCTTACACACACACACACACACACACACACGGAGCTTTGGCCTAATGGTAAGAAGCTGTGCTGCAATCCCAAAGGTGGTTCTAATCCACCAGTTTCTCTGTGACAAACGAATGGGGAATTTCCTCCTATATGATTAACTGCCTCTGAAAATGCACTGTATGTTCAATTCCCGATTGGCACACAAGAACACAAACAACATCTGGTAGCTGCCCTGCTAACCCAAAGACATGCGAGCTGAATCTACCAGATGCCCTGCAGGAGAAAAATGTGGAATCTCCTTCTGTGCTATTTAATGCCTATGAAAACACAGTGGAAGGTCAACTATGGGTCAGTTCTGACTTGATGGTATTGAACTATATAAATGATAGAGATAGAGATAGAGATAGAGATAGATATACACACAGAGAGAGAGAGATGGATATCTATCTGATGTTGTTTACTGTTAATAAACATATTTGATGTTGTTTGGTGCCATCGCATCTGGAATGACTCATAGCAACCCTATAAACAATAGATCTGAACCCTATTCTATTCTGTAATCCTCATCATTTTTTACATACCTGAGACCATTGCTTCAGTCACTGTGTCAGCCTCATATCAAGGATTATCTTCTCTTTTGTTGATCCTGCACCTTTCCACTCTTGATATCACTTTCCAAGGAAAAGCCTCTTCTAGAAACATGTTCAAAGTCTGTGAGATGAAGTTTTGTTACCTTTGCAGGCAAGGAGCATTCCGGCTGCACTTTCTTCAAGATATTCTTTTGGCAGTCCATGAGATACTCAATACTCTTCTCCAACACCGTAGTTCAAAAGCATCAGTTCTCCTTCCTTATTCATTGTCTAGTTTTCAAATTCATCGCAGGTGATTTAGAACACCATAGCCTGGGTCAGGCACACCTTAGTCTCTAGACAGACATTATTTCTCTTTAGCACTCTGGAGAGGTTCTTGATAGATTTTCCCAATGCAACTTGTCTTTTGATTTCCTGACTGCTGGTGCCAATGATTTGGGTTGTGGGTCTGAGCTAGACAAATCATTAACAACCTCAATCTTATCACCATCCATCATGTTGGGCTGGGGGTGGGGATTTTTGTTTTCTTGATGTTAAGATACAATCCATATTGATTTTCTGCAGCAAGCACATCAAGTCCTCCTGAATTTTGACAAGCAAGATTGTGTCACCTGCATAATGGAGGTTGTTGATGAATCTGTCTTCAATCCTGATGCCACACATTCTTCATAAAGTTCAGACTCTTCAATGATCTGTTTAGCACATAAATTGAAAAAGTATGAGGAAAGGATACATCCCTTTCTCAAATACTCCCTTCTTGGTTATTAACCATGCTTTGTTTGGACAGTAGCTTCTTGGTCTAGGTTTCACATAAGCACAGTCAAGTATTCTGGATTCCTATTCTTCAGTATCAGCAAAATTTGTTGAGACCCACACAGTGAGATGCCTTTGCATAGTCAAGAAAATACCAATAGATCTCCTTCTGGTACTCTTTGTTTTCAGGCAATATCCATCTGTCATCAGTAATGATATCCCTAATGCCATGGCCTTTTCATTTTGGTATAGTGATTATGGGTATTCCATCATATTTGATGTTTCCTGGATCATTCAGTACTGATACAGAATTTGCTCTGTAAAATTTGATGCAGAATCACTGTACCAAAAAGAATGGGCCAACATGGAAATATTTCATCAGGAAGTACAATGTGGTCAAGAGCCAATGGTAATGAAGGAAGAAATTTAAGTTGCACTGAAGGCATTGGCATAAAATAAGGCTTCAGGAATCAGTGGGAAGCTAGTTGATATGTTTCAAATGACAACTAGATATCCTCACCAGTCTATGCCAGGAAATTTGAAGGAGTGCTGTCTGGCTGAGTGACTGGAAGAGATCCATATGTGTTCCCATCACCAAAGAAGGTGATGCAAGAGAATGTAGAAATTGTTGAACAATATCAAATGCAAGCAAAATACTGCTGGAGACCATTCAAAAACAACTAGAATAAAACATAGAGAATTGCCAGAATTTCAATCTGGGTTTAGAGAAGAGGCAGTGGCACCAGGGATACCATTTCTGATGTCAGATGGATCTGGGCAGAATGCAAAGATTACCAGAAGAATGTCTATTTGTGCTTTAGTTTTTAAAAGTTTTTTAAAATTTTTGTGCATTTTCTTCCTCTATCCTCCCTACAGTGTATCCCTTGTACCAGATGTTCTAATCATAACAATTTATGGCTAACAATTATATAAGAATTACATAATAATTGTGTAACAAATGATATAACCATTACATAACAAATAATCAAAATTCACTGGAGTCCCAGAAAACTTAACTGTGCTCACGAAAAACCTATACCTAGACCAAAAGGCTGTTGTGTGAACAGAGAAAGGGAACACTACCATGGTTTAAAATCAAGAAGTAAGTGTGTCAGGGTTGTATTCTCTCTCCAAACCCATTCAATCTGTATGCTGAACAAATTATTCCAAAAGCAGGACACTATGAAAAAGAATGTGGCTTCAGGATTGGAGGAAGACTCATCAATAACTTTCCTCATGCAGATGGCACAATCTTGTTTGCTGAAACTGAGGAGGTCTTGGAGCACTTTCTGCAGAAATCAATCATTGAAACTTTCAGTATGAATTGAATCTCAACCTCAAGAAAACAGAAATTCTTGCCACTGGACCTATAGGCAACAGAATGATAGAGGGAGAAAAGTTTGAAATTATCAACAACTTTACCATACTTTGATCTACCATCAATATACTCTATACCAGTCAGGAGATATTGTACTGGGTAAGTCTGCAGTCAGGGATGTTTGTTTGAGGACAAAGGTACACCTGATTCAGGCCATGGTCTCTTCAATCCCTTCCTATACTGCTAGGAGCTGGACAGTGAATAAGGATAACAGATGAAAAATGGATGCCTTTGAACTGTAGTATTAGAGAAGAATGCTGAATAGCCCATGGACTGCTAAAAAAAACCAAATAGATATTTCTTGAAGAAGGTGCAGCCAGAGTGCTCCTTGGAGACAAAGATCTGTGTCACAGATTTTGGGTATGTTGGAGGAGTCATTGCAGAGGAACAACATTCTTGGGAAAGTGCAGAAACTGCAAAAGAGAGGTAGATCCTCAACCTAGTACAATGATGCTTTGACTGTAGCAAATGGGCTCCAGTGTGTAAGAGATTTGTTTTCTGTGTATGTAGTGAAGTGTGGATTTTGCTTGAGTTTTCTGAAGATAGTTTTCCAATATTGCCAACACCACTTGTTAAAAAGGTTGTCATTTCCCATCTCCTTGTCAAAAATCAGTTGACCATAGGTAGATGAACTGTTTTCTAGATTCTCAATTCTATTCCATTGATCTATGTGTCTGTCATTGTACCAGTACCATGCTGTCTGGACCACCATGGCTGGCTGTGTAGTACGAATTGAAATCAGGGAGGGAGATCCCTCCTACATTGTTTCTATTTTTAAGGAGTGTTTTGCTTATTCCGGGCCTCTTTCTGTTTAAAAAAAAAAACCAAAACAAAACAAAACAACAACCCTGGAGATTTCCTTTTCCATCTTGTTGAAGAATGGGACTGTATTTGTATTGGGATTGAATTAAACGTATAAATTGCTTTGGTAGTACTATAATTTTCATAATATTGAGTCTTCCTATCCATGAGCAAGGGATATTCTTCCACTTCTCCAGGTTTTGTTGTGGTTTTTTTGTTTTGTTTTGTTTCTTGTAATAATGTTTTATAATTTTCTTTGAATAAATCCTTTATGCTTCTGGTTAGATTTGCTCCCAAGTATTTAATCTTGTGATTAGCTATTGTGAAGGATATTGTTTTTCTCAGCTCAAGCTCTGTATTCTTTTTGTCACTGTAGAGAAATCCAACCAATTTCTGTATGTTGATCTCATGGACTGAGGACTAAAACCAAGGACCATAAACTTCATTACAGAAAAGTGTAGGAAAAAAGTCTGGAAGTCCTAATCCACAACATACACAGTCTTTCAAGCATTCTGAAAAATTTACAATCAGGAGAGGATAAAAGAGATGAGTGGGATCTTCTAAGAATCAAATCCCTATGCACATCCAAAAACTTCTCCAGTAAGGTAAAAAGGGAAGCCACAGACTGGGGGAAAAAAATATTTGGTAATGACATGTCAGGTAGGGGATGTATATCTAGAATTTATAAAATACTCGAGTACCACAATAAGATAAACAACCCAGTTGAAAAATGGGCACAGAATATGAACAGACACTTCAAAGAAGACATTCAAATGGCAAACAAACACATGAAAAAATGTTCAAAATCGTTAGTTCTAAGAGGGATGCAAATCAAGACAACTATGAGATATCTCTCGTTGTTGTTGTTATGTGCCGTCGAGTCGTTTGCGACTCATAGGACCCTATGCACAACAGCCCTAAACCCTGCTCTATCCTGTGCCAATCGCACTGCCTCCGACACACCCATCCCGATTACACCAGTCACCGAATCAATCCATCTCATAGAGGGTCTTCCCCTCCTGCACCGTCCCTCCACCCTCCCAAGCATGACGTCTTTCTCCAAGGACCCGTCCCTCCTGGCAACATGTCCAGAGTATGTCAGACAAAGCCCCAGAGTCCTTGCCTCCAAGGAGTTGCTCGGTTTAATCCTCTCCAGGATGAATCTGTTTGTTTTCTTGGCAGTCCATGGTACATTCAATACTCTTCTCCAGCACCACAGCTCAAAGGCATCAATTCTCCTTCTGTCCTCCCTAGTCATCGCCCCAGTAAGAATAGTAAAATTTACCATTACAGCCAACAACAAATGCTGGTGGGGTTGCAGAGAAACTGGAACCCTTTTTCACTGTTGGTGGGAGTGTAAAATGGTGCAACCACTGTGGAAGGCGGTGTGGCACTTTCTCAAAAAGTTACAAATAGAGATAGCATTTACCCAGCAAACCCACTACTAGGAATATACCCCGGAGAGACCATAACTGCCACCCAAGCACACCCATGTTTATCACAGCTTTGTTTACAATAGCAAGGAGTTGGAAACAACCTAAGTGTCCATCAACAAATGAATGGCTAGAGAAACTGTGGTATATTCAACAATGGAATTGTGCATTGAAAAATAAGAAACTCATGAAATATTATGCAAAATAGGTGACCCTGGAGGACATCATGCTGAGTGAAATATCTCAGTCACAAAAGGACAAATACTGCATAGTTCCACTGTTGTAAAACAGGATTGATATCAGGGTTGGGGGTTACTGAGAAAGATGGGATAAATTATGTATACTGCATTGAAACAGATAAGGGAGAGAACTGTTTAAAAGGGATATACGATTAGGTATTATTGTCATGTCAAGAATCCAGAATGACCCTCCATTGTTCATGCAGATAAACAGAACAGGTGGGGCTGGGGGTTGGGTGGAGAGATGGACAGAATAGAAGAGAATGTTGGGTGAACTTTCAAGTAACCCACCTCTGGCTACTATCCTTATTCCCCCTCATGCTCGGATTCAAGCAGCTGCTTCAACCCCTACAAATGCCACAGCAGCCTCAGACGCTAATGCTGGAGACCGTGGACAGACCAATAACGCCGCTTCCGCCTCCGCCTCCAACTCCACCTGAGCCGCCCAGGCAGCCAGCTGCACAGGAAAAACCACCAGTTACTTGAGTGTCGCTCAGCAACACTGGTCTTTTCCTGTGCAGCTGGCTGCACAGGAAAAACCACCAGTTACTTGAGTGTCGCTCAGCAACACTGGTCACGTTTGGAAAGAAAATTAAAAAGAGAAAAATACACACACACACACACACACACACACACACACACACACACACACACACACAAAAGAATCCAGAATGAAGGCTGCATAGTGAAATGGACTTGGGGGAAAGGATTGTATAACACTGAAAGAATTTTTCTTTTACTTTTCAAAAAGAACAAACTGGCAGGGAGGTTGGGCAGGGAGAAAAGTGCAACTATGAATGAATGGAAATGCAAAGTCTCTGTAAACTTTCACTAAGATTAATTTTTAAAAAAGGGGGAAAAGAGATTTGGAGAATGTCACAGGATAGAGCAGGGTTCGTATTTGTTGTTCATAGGGTCACTATGAGTCATACTCGACAACATCTAACAACAAAAACAGTGGCCTCTTCTAAACCCAGCTTGTATTTCTGGCAGTTCTCTGTAAATGTACTCTTTTAGCTGTTTTTAGATGACTTTTAGCAATGTTTTCCTTGTATATGGTATTAGTGATGTTGTTTAATAATTTCCACATCACCTTTTTTGGGCATTACAACAAATATGGATTTTTTTTTTTCAGTCAGCCAGCCAAGCAGCTATTCCCCAAATTTCCTGCCATAGACTGTTGAGCACATCCAGGGCTGCATCTGTTAGTTGAAACGTGTCATTTGCTATCTCATCGATTCCTGGGGTCTTATTTTTTGCCAGTGCCTTCCTTCAGTGCAGGTTGAACTGCTTCTTTGATAACATTGATTCATTCAGATTATACTTTCTGAAATTTTTCAAGTAACAATTTTTCTTTCCTTTTTTTTTTTTTTTTTGGTATAGTGATGGCTGTTCCAGCTTCTTTTGATGCTTGTTGCATCATTCAAGATCTTGAGGCTTGAATTTGTTTTTAAATTTTTCCATTTCAGAAATGACTAGTGAGGTTTTTTTAATTTTCCAACTCTGCACATTCTGTTATATCTTGCTTTGTCTTCTCAAGCTGTCCTTTGAAATCTTCGGTTCAGCTTTTTATCTTGGCATCTCTTCCCTTTGTTTTGTTTGGTTTCTTAGTGCTCTAGTGCAATTTTTTGTCTCTTATTAGACAAAAAAGAGGCAATCGCCCCAGTAAGAATAGTAAAATTTACCATTACAGCCAACAACAAATGCTGGTGGGGTTGCAGAGAAACTGGAACCCTTTTTCACTGTTGGTGGGAGTGTAAAATGGTGCAACCACTGTGGGAGGCGGTGTGGCACTTTCTCAAAAAGTTGCAAATAGAGATAGCAAAAAATTGTTTTTTTTCCTTTCTATTCTCTCCTTGTAATGAACTTCTGTTCTCTTTATGAATGATATACTTGATGTCATCTGACATCTCTGGTCTTCAATATTTGGTGTTCAATGCCTCACACTATTTCTGTAGATAATTTTTTTTTAATTCAGGTGGGATAAGCTTAAGTTTGTATGTTGGTTCAAGTGGACCTATTTTAATTTTCACTTGCACATGAATTATTGATGGTCGGTTTTATAGTCAGAACCTGGCCTGGTATTGGCTGCTGATACTGAATTTCTCCAACAATTATTTATACATATGCAGTCAGTCTGATTTCTCTGCAGTCCATCAGGAGAAGTCCATGTTTAAAGACATTTTTTGTGGATTTTTAAAAAGGTATTTATGATAAAGAAGTCTCTTCAGAAAGAAGAAAGAATTTACCCTTGCTAAAGCAAAGGGTGCTTACCTGATAAGATAGACCTATGCCAGCTCCCTCCCACCTATGTCAAGTCCTTATGGCTATGTCAGGTCCCCTACACCTACATCAGGTCCCCAAGCCTATGTCCGGTCCCTAAACCTACACCAGGTCCCTATTGCCTGACAGGAGTAACTATGGAAAGAAGTGTTCATCCGATACCTGATGGGAGTGAGCACAGAAAATACTCACCCAAAATCCTGACAGGAGTGAGCACAAAAGGTACTCAACCCAAAAACTTGATGGGAGTGAACACAGAGGGTACAGACCCAAAGCCTACATCAGGTCTGTCCCTGTTGGGGCGCCATAAGTCACTGTCCATTTGCCAGCAACAAACAGTGACACCTGGATGGGGGTAAGCACAATGGAGACATACCACTCCAGAAGCCGTTCAGAGTTGATCCAGCTCAATTTTACTGGGGGCTGCACCACACTTATATATGAACAAGTAAACAGGAAGACAGGATAGGTTGAGCTTGCAGACGATAGGAGAATCTCAGCCTCCTGTGGACTACTCTCAGCTCAACAGATGTGACAGCCATCTTCCCAGGTGGCAGGCTTTCTCAAGCCAGTATGGCCAAACACAGGAGAGCTTTCTCTATCCTGTATTAAAGGCCATTGGGAGGCTTGCACTTATCTGGAGCTTAGGCGATCTGTCCTGGTGAGAGGCCCTCCCTTCCTCCCCAACATTCCCCAACACCATGCAAGCTTCACTTTCCTCTGACATCTATTTTTGTCTTTTCTTTCTCCTCTTGTCTCCTGATTCTTTGCAATGTTTTTCTGGAAACCCCCCTCTACCTGTCTCTCTCGCTCGCTCGCTCGATCATTCTCACTCTCACTCTTTCGCTCCCTCACTCTCTCTCTTGCTTGCTCTCACTCTCTTTCTTTTTGTGTGGGTGTCTGACTATTTCCCTCACTGCTGTTGAGTCTGAATCAACTCATAACTGACCTTTCTTTAGTTTTACAAGGGTGTAAATTGCATTGGAGGAGAGTTTCTTCCTCCCTAGGAACCACTAGGGTATTCAAACCACTAGAACAATAAACACTTAGAAAAAGCAATAGGACTTTATATACACTATACCACTAGAGTTCCTTACTTGAAGTTACTTTAATGCAGGTGTGTCACAGAAAATTATTTATAAATTAACTAAAGTGCAATTTCTGTTTACCATTTACTTGCCTCATAAATAGCAGTTTTTCAGCTGCTGTTAGGTGTCATTGAATAATTTTTCTTTTTTCTCACAGTGCACCCATATGACAGAACAGTACAACTCTGTGAGATTTTCTAGGCAATAATCTATGGAAGCAGATTGCCAGTCCTTTCTCCTCTGGAGTGTCTAAGTGGGTTTGATTTGCCAAACTTTTACATTAGTAGCTATTCACTTAACCTATTGAAATATCCTAGAGTCCTTGTCTCTTAATTAGTCTCAATTGCATTGAGCATTGAGTGCTTGGGGTGGGTGAGTATCCTTTATTCACAGGAAGGAAAGAGGAAAAGAAGAAACAGTATGAAGCATGTAAGCTGATCAGGAGGAGAGGGTAAGACCTAACAATTCTCTTTTATTTCAGGAAGTGGCCAGGAGCACTAGCTTCTTTTATTTAATCCTTTATTTGTCCTGAGCAAAGTATATTGTGTTTGGAATATCTTGGGGGGTGGAATGAATGAATTCATGATTAGATTTAGTGATTTTTTGGTATGTAAGATATTTTGACAACCATATTACATAAACAATGTCAAAGACCCACGAAGACTTGGTTTTAATTCTCATTATTCTCATAGCTTTCTTGCAAGTTAACTTGGCGTAACTTCCAAGGGAGCTACATCTATAAACGGATGATGAATAACAGGATGAGGGTACAAGGGGGGGTAGAAGTGTTCAGCATATAGATTTACTTCAGAAACCCTCATTTAGATTTAATAGAATAATTATTGAAATAATTATTGAGATAAATGACTTGCCATGTTAGTAATTGAATATTACATAAACAAGATATAGTATCTATAATTATAACTCTACAAATGCCATAATAGGTATATTAAGAGAAGTCAGTGAACCACAAAGTATTTCACCAGAGGTCAATATTTCAGACAATTCCTAAGATGTCCTAAATTGTAAACAACTTTCACTTTGATTCTGCTTAGTATGTAGGCAATAGAATTATGTTCTTCATGACTATTTCTCAGTTGGCCTAAAAGATGTTAGCTAATGGTAACATTTGCTTTATGTATTGACTGATACTAGAATCTATGTTGGTTTGCCTGGTGTTTTATGATGCTGGATGCAGTATGCACACATGATGCACATATGAATTTAATCTTTAGAAGGTCCCATTCCTCAATTTTATCCTCTTTAGATTGTACATTTCTAGCTGTATTTGGCAATCTCTTTATACCATAGATTAGGCCTTCTAAGCTTGATTTCAGTTTGTCTCTTATGAACATTATAGTTTGGGGCTTTACTCCCAGATCTCTGGTCCACCTTGAGTTTATTTTTGTGTTAGGTGCGTGATGTGGATCCTGTTTCAGCTTTCTGTAGGTGGAAGCCCAGTTTTTCCAGCACCATTTGTTGATGAGGCTATCATTTCCTCATTTGATAGTTTTGATTTCTTTGTCAAATATCAGTTGACCATAGATAGCTGTGTCTATTTCTGGGTTCTCAATTATGTTCCATTGGTCTATATGCCTGTCATTGTACCAGTACCATGCTGTTTGGGTTACGTTACTACCGCTGTGTAGAAGTGCACAATCTAAAGCAGATAAAATTGATGCATGGGACATTGAAAAGAAAACCTACAGACTGGGAACAAATGTTTGGTAATAACATTTTACACAAGAGTCTTATAACAAAAGTTTGCAGAATATACCTGGGCCTCCACAAGAAAAAAACTGATAACCCAATTACAAAATGGGCAAAAGACATGGAAAGAATTTTCAAAGAGGAAGATACTCGAATGGCAAACAGACACATGAAGAAATGCTCCCAATCACTGGCAATAAGAGAGATGCACATCAAAACCACAATGAGATACCATTTCATTCCAGTAACAGTGGAAAAGTATAACAGAGCAGCAAGTAACAAATGTTAGAGAGGATGTGGTGAGAAAGGAACTCTTCTATATTGTTGGTGGGATTGTAAAATGGTATGACCATTCTTGAAGGCAGTTTGGCACCTTCTCAAAAGCTGAACATAGAAATTCCATATGACCCAGCTATTCCATTACTTGTAATACACCATGAGAAAATGAGGACTGAGGCACAAATGGAGATTTGTACACCAATGTTCATAGCAGCATTACTCACCATCACAAGAACACGGAAACAACCCAAACGTCCAACCACAATCAAGTGGATTGAGAAATTGGGGTACATTCACACAATGGAATACTACACATCAAGCAGGAGCAATGATTTTGTAAATCACTACCTAACTTGGAAGGGACTGGAGAGGATTATGCTGAGTGAACTAACTCAGTACCACAAGGATAAATATTGTATAAAACCATTATTGTACAATGAGTTTAAGGATCCAGGAGGGGTGGGAGAGGCTGGAAGCAGCGGGATGTGGATGTGCAGGGGGAAGGGTGATTAATCATCAGTTTGTACAATTTGATGGGTGGGGGGGGTGAGGGAAATAGAAAGAATTTGTTCTTGAAAACAATGTATTTTAATTTTGTAAATAAAACAGTGGGGGGGGGCTCTCATTTTAATCCCTTTTCTCCAAAATCCTGACAATCTACTTCTGTTACTAAAAAGTGAGCCACTGATAAATGGTGTATAACACAACAACTACATTTGTAGCTCCTGTTAGGTAATTTTCAAACATCAGATTGCATAATTCAGGATCTCTCGAGAGCTTGTTACAACACATCTTTAGTTTCTGATTGAGTAGGTCTGGGTTAGGGTCCAGTAAGTTGCATTCCTAGTAACTTTGAGAACAATTGCTCTAATTATATTATCTTAGTTCCAGAGTAGTATTTCATTGTTTAAGTGAACTACAGAATATTTGCTCACTTTCTTGCTGATAGGCCTGACTTCAATTGCAGATAAAATTTGGTGCTGTCAAAAACGACCTATAGTGACCCTATGAACAATGAATCTGAATGAACCCTGCACTATCCTGTGCCATCCTCATCATTCCAAAATGCCCATTGCTGCTGTCAGTGTGCCGAGGGTACTGATTGTGGATCTAAGTAAGCAGAAATCATTGACATTTTCAAACTTTTCTTCTATCATGAAAAATGAATGAGAGTAACACCAGTCAGGAGATCAGGAAACATATTGCACTGGGAAAGTCTGCAGCCAGATCTCTCCAAACTACTTCATGGAGTCCCACTTTTCTTTTTTTTTTTTTAAATTTAGGTTGTTTATTTTTCATTTCAATGAACATCTACAGAGATTTTGGAATTCCATTCATTCATTGTTGCACCCTTCTCGCTGCACAAACCCCTCCCTCCGCCCCCAGCATACAGATTGAATAGATGTGGGGAAAGGACACAACCTTGATTCACACCTTCCCTGATTTTAAGCCATGTAGTGTTCCCTTTCTCTGTTCAGACAGCAGTTTCTTGGTAGAGGTTTCACAGGAGCATAATCAGGTGTGCTGGGATTCCCATTCTTCTCAGTGTTAGCCAGTTTGTCATGATCCGCACAGTCAGAGGACTTTGTATAGTCAATAAAACACAAATAGACATTCTCTTGTATTCTTTGCTTTCAGCCAGGATCCATCTGACATCAGCAATATCATTGATGCCCATGGCCTCTTCTAAAACCAACTTGAACTTTTGACAGTTCTTTATTAATGTAGCTATTTTTTATGATCTACAAGAATATTTTGCTTGCATATGATATTAATAATATCATTCAACAATTTCTGCATTCTTTTGGATCACCTTTCTTGAGAATGGGAATAAATAAGGATCTCTTTCAGTCATTTGGTTAAGCAGCTGACCTCCAAATTTCCTGGCATAGACTGAAGACCATGCACAGTGCTGTATTTGTTAGCTGAAACATGTCAATTGGTATCCACTGATTCCCGGGGCTTTATTTTTTTTGGTCACTGCCTTCAGTGAAGCTTGAACTTCTTCCTTACTTATCACTGGCTCTTGTTCATATGGTACTTCCTGAAATATTTCTATGTAACCCATTTTTTTTGTACAGTAATTCTATGTATTCCTTCCATGTTCCATGCCTTTATGTTCCGGGGGAATATTACTGTTTATGTCTCCTTGTGTCCATATATATGAGTTTCTGTAGCATATATAGCCAAGGAAAAGTTTCTGGATGTTATAGAATGTACATCAACAACTTAGCAACTTACTACCAAAGCATTCTTCAAAGTGATCATAATTAATATTCTCAAAAACTGTGTATTTCTTACCCCATCCTTGAAAAATTTGGTACTCTAAGATTTTTAATTTTTGGCAATTTGACACATATTACAGTATTGTTTGAATTTATATTCCCTTTTTTTTACTTTAAAAAGTTTATTGTGATTTTAATGAAAGTTCACAGAAAAGTTGCTTTTCATTCATTCATTGTTACACTTATTCCTCCCTACCCCCTCAGTTCACTTTTTAAAAAATTTCTGTTCATTCATTGTTGTACATTTTCTTCCTAGCCCACCCCTCCCCCCCAGTTCAGTTCGCTTTTCTCTTAAAAAAATCTTTCATTGTTACACAATACAACCCCTCCCCAGTTCACTTTACTATGCAGCTCTTATTCTGGACTCTTTTTTAAAATTTTTTAACACAACATAGATTTTAATGAATGATAAAGATCATCCCTAGGGGGCCAAGCAGTTGAAGAAACATCCAGGATCCAGCAGAGGCCTCAACACAGCCTCTGTGCCTCTTGCTCTGTCTCCAGCAGTATCAGCACGTCACCCTTGCACACTGGCCCTTTCACGTTGTGGATGATGGAGCAACTCGTGTGATCCATGAACTCCACATGCACCTGCCTTGCTTGACTCTGGCCAACTTGATAGGCTGCATGGGGTTTGGTATCCATGATCGCTGCATGGTGGCCATCGGGCAGAACTATTCTGGACTCTTGTGCAAAAAATACCTAATCATGTATTCCTTTTAGACAGTTCTCTCCCTCATCTGTTCCAATGCAATGTACATTATTTATCCCCTTTTCTGTATTTACTTAGTTCCTTGTTTTTCAGTGCTGCACACTATCTCATTGTGTGAATATACCACAGCTTCTCTATCCATTTGTTTGTTGATGGGCACTTGGGTTGTTTCCAACTCTTTGCTATAGTGAACAAAGAAGCAATAAACATGGGTGTGCATCTCCTTGTTAATTTTACAGCTTATTGGTCATTTGGACATAATATATACCCCATTATTTTAAATGATATACCCCATTATTTTGAATGTATGCTGCCCTATTAGAAATGGAATTAAAGCCTGATATTTAAATGTTTTTTTTCTAGCTGTTAGTGCCATCACATCACTTGTGACTCATAGGGACCCTATGCACAAAAGCTCTGAACCCTGGTCTTTTCTGAGCCAATCTGTCTCTGACACATCTTCCTCTATTACCCTACTCACTATGTCAAGCCATCTTATCTTCTCCTGTGTTGTCCCTCTACACTTCTAAACTTAATGTCCTTTTTAAAAGACTGATCGCTCCTGGCAACATGCCGAGAATATATAAGACGGAGCTTCAAAATCTTTTCCTCCAGAAGACAACTTGATTTCACCCTCCCCAGGACAGACATTTTTGTTCTTTTGGCAGTGCATAGTATGTTCAGTACTCTTCTCCAACTCCACAACTCAAAAGGCATCAATTCTATTATACACATTGAAGGAGTAAAAAGAAACATACAACATTAATTTCCATAATGTATTTTATTGAACCACTCTTTCCAATATTAGGGAGCATTGTGACATAGACTGTAGACAGGTGTGCTGCTAACCCAAAGACAGTGCCTCTCTGGCACCCTGAATCCCTCACAACCTCTTCAGAAGAAAATGTACACTCTCCTAGTGTGCTGTTTACATCCTTGGAAACCCAAAGGAAAGTAAGGTACAGGTCAGTTCTGATTCAACAGCAATGAGTAGTATCCAACATTACATTTCTACATTTCATTCACTCACTCATTGCTGTCAAATCAGAACTGACTCATAGCTGATCCTCCAGTAGATTTTCAGGAGGCTGTCAAATGAATGAGTAGAGATCACAAAATGAAAGTTTACAGTAATGGTTGCGTTTTCATTCATTTATTATTGCACATTTTCCACCCTCCCCCTTCCTTCCCTCTCCTTCAGTTCATTTTGCAATGTACTTCTGGTCCCAGATGGTTGTCATACACAGAATTCCTAACCCTATATTCCTTTCACTTAATCCTCTCATCTGTTCCAATACAGGTCTCCTTATATATCAACTCTTTTTTTAATCTCCCACCACCATACCCATTTCAGTCCTATTTTATAACAGTGGGTTAGTGCAGTATTTATCCCTTTTTGACAAGATCTTTCACTCAGTAAAACTTCCTCCACAGTCCCCCATGTTGTGTAATGTTTTATGAGTTCCTTGTTTTCAAACGCTACATAGTATTCCATAGTGTGAATGTACCATAGTTTTTTCGATACATTTGTTGATAGGCACTTGGGTTTTTTCCATCTCTTCGCTATCATGAATAAAATAGCACTAAACGTGGGTGTGTACACATCTGTTTGGGTCATAGCCCTCGTTTCTTTAGGGTTTATTCCCAGTAGTGGAATTGCTGGGTCAAGTGGGATTTCTATTATCAACTTTTTGAGAAACTGCAAGACCACCTTCTATAGTGGTTGTACCATTTTACATTTCCATCAGCAGTGAATAAAAGTTCCAATCTGTCCACTGGCTTCAGTGTTGAAACAGAGGCTTGCTTGTTTCCAGTACCATCTCTACAGACAGGTTAGGGCAAGGTTCTGATGTGTTGTTCATAGGGTCACTAAGAGTCTTGGTTGATGACATAACACCTAACATAACAGTAAAATCTCATTTCTTTTGTTGTTGTATATATATATGAGGGCTCAGCAGTCACCTGACCCATTACAGCCAATGGCACTCATAGTTCAGCTAAGTCTCCCCTGTCAAATCCATGCTAGATCCCTGACCAGAATCCCTCATCCCTCCTGCACTCCTGTAACTGTTCTCCATGCAACCTTGTCCTTTAGGCCTGTTTCAGGAAGCTAGCAGCTTTCCTTCTCCCAAAAACATAAGTCCTGCAGCAGTAAACATGCTGTGCAGCTCTTCAGTTGTAAAAAGGGAGCTTTGCCCTTTTTCCTTATCATGTATTTTGCACAAGTGAAAGCCACTGGGGCAGGCAAGCTGCAGTGAGAGCTTTGACAAGGCCCTACATTTAATTGAAAAGAATGGGTTTTGCAAGGTCCTTGCTCTGAAATATATGAAACAAATCAACTTTTATCAGTTGAAGTGTACTTCCCTAAAATGCAGCATTAAAGAAAAGCATTGGTTAGATGTTATCACCATAAGTAATTAGAAAATAAAAGTGAATCTGGTAACAGATTTTTAAATACTACCCATCACACACATTTTCTTTCCATTTTAAAACCCTACATATACAGTCAGATTTGTATGCCCCACCTTAAATATATTAACATTTATAATGACAATATTGCAGCAGCTTTGGTCATGTAAATGTGAAATACTTGCTAACATGAGGACCTTTAGGAGTTCCAAAATTGGGATTCTTAGAACAATGTGAAAAAGCCCACATAGTGGTCTGAGGTAAATCCTGGTATCCAGGTCAAACCAGGGATTATGTCTCTACAGTCTGTTTCGGGAAGTCTGGCAGAAACTAAATCTGGTACCAACATCCATTCAGATCACTATGAGGTTGATATTAGAAGTATTGCCAGAGGTTTACATACTCATTTATACACACACACAAGTACATACACATACCACACAGATACACAGTGTAGGAGGTCATTGTCTCCATTGTGTTAGTGTTGAACCACACTTAAAAAGGTCAGAATGGTGGCAGCAACTGGCAAAGTAACTAGAGAAGAAATAAATAGCCATAGATGGGTCTTAACACATTAGAAAAAGTCCTTTCTTTTCTGAATTATAAATATGCATTGACTGAGCTGGTGGGCAGCAGATCGCCTGAATGGCTCTTTCAACAAAGACCCCAAGTCATGGGAGTCACCGAGCCAGGATGACACATAGGAACGTGGCTGTCAGCAACACCTGTTCTGGGCTTTTTCCTTGTCACCACATACTTGAGATGGTGGCCTTCCCAACAGCCAGACTATATTAAGCACATCCCACACAATGTGAGATGCTTTCTTTCTAACGTCCTCAATGGAAAGAAAAATGTTTTTTTTGTGCCACACCAAAGTAATCTCACATTAAGGGAACAGGCAGACACACACTTGGCAGCACAGTGGAAGCCTTGGAAAAATCTTCATTAAATCTGCCGAGCACAGTTCACAGGAGCCAGTTTCTCTAATGTCCCGATTTATGTATTTGCTTTTTTCAAGTCCAGTTGTGTTTTGGATACATGGCACATGCTAGTAGTAAAGTGTAGAAAATGCATCTGAAACTACTCCTTTAATCACATGGCAGATGGGGAGGGGACATGGGAGATGTGTGGAGGTACAAGGAATTTCCTTCAGGTGATGAAAATGTTTGCAGGACTTTAGATAGAGAGGACAACCACACAAACATTGTGAAAGTACGAAATGCCAACAAAAAGGACTTTTTTTATTCTTTTTTTTTATCATATCAAACTGTATAACAAATGATGTATTGTTGAATAAACACAAAAGATTCAACAAACACCCCAACCCTCACAGCAAACTAAAGGTCACATTATTTCAGCAAAATTGCAAACAAGCAAGAAGTATGGGTCATGCCACTGCCAGATGGCAACAAAAAGCTGAGAATAGCCATCGAGAAGCAACAATTCTTCACTGAAGGACATCAAGCAAACAATGAGACTGTGTAGCTAATACAGATCTCAAAAGAGTTCACAGAGGGCAACCATACTAATGCATGAGTCTAATATATATTTGAAAAGCAAAAATCTGAGAATAATGAAGTCATCTTCCCATGGGTTTCATTTGTCACTACAAGTAAAGGCTCATAATCACAAACATTTAACTGCAAATTCACCAATCATCTTACTTTTTCATTTCATACTGGTTTATAACCTTTTTAAAATCTAGGCGGTAATTACTCATCAGAAACAAATAGTAGGGGGGAAATCTATGGCCACAGTACTAGGATGAAATGAAGATTACGGCATTAATTTTGGTATGGAAAAAAGGGGCAAAACCAATCTAGTGAATGCAGTCCCACTTATGAGCAGGTCCTGAGCCGATGGTAGGGGCCCTGGGCTGAAGCAGGCAAGGACTCTAATTCCTTTGCCTTTTGTGCAGCAACTCAACACGTTCCTTTTGACTTTATTAATGTCTAATATCACAAATTTCAGGTTTTTCAAAGCTGTGAGATGAATCAGTGGGGGAGAAGGCACTTGAGGGCAAGACCTCCAGAGGAAAACCGAAAATGGACAGGTAATATTTCAGGAAGGAAAAAAACCTCAGTAACCAACAAAAAGCCCTGGTAAGTCATCTACCCTAAAGCAAGATGGCCCGTTGTATATGGGGCCAATTTCAGCCTAAGGTTAAGGCCTGCAAAAAGCACTTGAAGTACTACTCAACAAAAAAGAACATCGTGTGGAGGTGACTCTGACTTTTGCAAAGGCACCTGGTCTGGCGTGTTTCCACGCCATTGCCTAGGTGACAACATAAGGCCAGGGGTAGGGTGCACGGGGGTCCCCTCCGACGGCACGTGCCAGCAGGGCCCCCACCACGCCGCCAATCTGCTGCTGGAAGACGTCGATGGAGTCGTTGTCCTCCATCTCCAAGGAGGCGGGCGTGTCGGTCTCATTCACCGGCTGCCCGTCGTACCTGAAGCGCAGGTGGTTCATGGCCAAGCCATAGTGGGAACAGTAGGCATGCATGAGCTTGCCCAGTGGTGCGGTCTTCTTCATCTTGACCAGGATGACGCCGCCTACCTGCCCGACCACCCTCAGGTTGATGACATCATTGCTGCCAGCCCGGGCCTCCTCCTTCTTGGGCTTGCTTTCGGCCATGGCTGCGCGCGACCGGAGCTGTAAAGAGGGCAGCGCGGGAGGTGAGCAGGACTTTCGGGGGAGGGGCGCCCCCACAATTGGAGGGGGCCCAGCTTAGCCTCCCACCACCACCCCCAGTCGGCCTGCGTGCTAAGTGCTGACATAGGCCCCGCAACGCATACCTTTGACTGTGGTGGATAAGGAGCTCCCCCCCAAACCTGTGTC
>NW_006399881.1:2212410-2213536 GCF_000299155.1 Elephantulus edwardii
GAAAAGGTGAGGGCGAGGCTCTCAGGTGACTGGACGCCGCCTGGCTGCTGGCGACGACGCCCTCCCTCGGCCGGGTCTTCGCCTCCCACTCGGGCCTCGAGCTCAAGGCCGCCGGCAACTTCGCTCCGGGAGCCTTGCAGCTCACAGGCCGGCCGAGAGCTGTGTTTCAGCTCTTTTCTCCTCAGAAGCCTTCTGACCAAAGGCAAAGCTGTAACTTTATTTTATCTCCTCTGGCTCCGCCCTGGACTCTCAGGGAAGCCTGCTTCTGCCTCCCTCTGGCCTCCTCCTCTTGCTGTTTCCTCCTCTTCCACAAGTTTCCTCCTCTTCCAGAAATTTCCTCCTCTTCTTGTTGTTTCCTCCTCTTCCACAAGTTTCCTCCTCTTCCAGAAGCTTCTTCCAGACGCTTCCTCCTCTTCTGGATACTTCCTCCCCTTTCTGGTGCCTCGCCTGAACCCCCGCTTTAACTGAGGTGAGGTGGCTTCTTATATAGCCTCTACCACAATCCTATTGGACAGTTTCTGCCCCGCATATTTGCATTGTAATCGACCAGTCATGCTCTCGCCTCAACTGGCCAATCCCATCCCGACTTGTGGTACCCACCTAGCAGCATCCTTACTGCACATGTCTACGGCACCCGCGAGGCCTTCTTCCCAAGGTCACTGTAACAGGAGCATTTGTAAAATCTCCTCAGAAAGATGAACCTCCCAAGCAAGGCAAAAAGGCACACATAGACACTCTTTTCCTATCAATGATGAAATTGAAAGTTGTTGTTGTTGTTGTTATGTGCCATCCAGTCAAGTCACTTGCAACTCATAGCGACCCTATGTGCAACAACCCTAAACCCGGCTCTGTCCTGTGCCAATCGCACTGTCTCTGGCACTCCCATCATGATTATCCCAGTCACTGAATCAATCTACCTCATAGAGGGCCTTCCCCTCCTGCTCTGTCGCTCCACCCTCCCAAGCATGATGTCCCTCTCCAAGGACCTCTCCCTCCTTACAACATGTCCAAAGTATGTCTGACGAAGGCTCAGAATCCTTGCCTCCAAGGAGTAGCCTGGTTTAACCCTCTCCAGGATGAATCTGTTTGTTTTCTTGGCAGTCCAAGGTACATTCAATACTCTTCT
>NW_006399881.1:2214431-2216446 GCF_000299155.1 Elephantulus edwardii
ATCTCTTCCAGTCAGTTGGCCAAGTGGCTGTTCTCCAGATTTCTTGGCACACCTTGGTGAGCACATCCAGGGCAACATCTGTTAGCTGAAATACATCAATTGGTATACCATCTATTCCTGGGGCCTTATGTTTTGCTATTTTCTTCAAAGCAGCTTGAACTTCTTCCTTCTTCATCATAGGCTCTTGCTCATATGTGATTTCATGAAATTCTTCTGTGTCTGCCATTTGAGAGGAAAATGACAGTAGTCCATGGGAATTCTAGAAATTGCCTCTCTGTACATTCAGGTTCATTGTTCACATGGCACAACAGGATGCTCAGAAGGGATTTTAGCTCTTGTAAATTCATCAGTGCTTGGTGCTGACATTGATTTTACATTTTACGTCTCTGACCTCATTTGGGGCTACAGTAACCTCTACAGTTCCAACGTGATTTTTGTTATGTGTCATTTTGTTCACTTAAGAAACATAGCAATCCTATAAACTATAGGACTGACCAGCATCACCTGCATCATCATTGACTTCCTTTACACTATTGTTGTCACTACATCAGTTCACCTTGTTGGAGAGATGGTGTCTTCCTCGAAACCTCCATCTTTCCTAAAATTAGGTCCTAACAACATGCTCAAGTTTGTGAGACAAAGTTTCACTATCCATGCATCTAAGGAGCACCTTATTTGTCCTAACTCCAACACAGATTTGTGTTTTTGTTTTGTTTTTGATATTTCATGGCCTATTCACTATTCTCATCTATCACCACAATTCAAAAACACCAGCTTTTCCTTGTGTCATCCTTATTCATTGTCCAACGTTCAGATGCATAGGAAGCTATTAACAAGATATGGTGCACCATAGTCCTTGCTTTCATCACTTTGGAGAAGTTCTTGGCAGCTGATTTTCCCAGAGCAGCATGTCTTTTAATTTCTTGATGGCTTTTACCTGAGGTGTTGATTGTGGATCCAAATGAAATAGAAACATTTACAGCTTTGATAGTTTGTGCCTTGTAGATGCCATTGAGTTTACTCTAACCATACCTACTCTGTATACAACACAAACTTTATCCATTTCTTTACATGCATATTGAACATATGAAGCAATGGGAAGTACAATGACTTAGATCATGTGCATCTTTGTCTTTAAATGTATACATACTTGCTTTTTAGAATTTTTTTTAATTCAGGTTGTTTATTTTTCATTTCAATGAACATCTACAGAGATTTTGGGATTCCATTCATTCATTGTTGCACCCTTCTCCCCACACAAACCCCTCCCGCTTTTTAGAATTTTAAAGAGGTTCTTGAAAACACTCCTGCACAATGCACTCACTACATCTTGTGATATCCTGACTACTAGTGAAAAGAAGAAATACTTGACTTTCAATCTTTTATCCATCTATAAATATGTTTCTTGAATATTGGTCCAGTTGTGAATAATTTTTTTCTTTATAAAAAAAGTCTTTTCTTTATGTTGAGGTATAAGCTACCCCTACAGGAAGTTTTTTAAAGTATCTTTACTTTCCACAAGTTAAATTGTGTAATATGTATGTTAGATTGGATTTCCTACAAAACTGATGCTGTTTTTGTTATCCTATAGTCCAGTCCTTTATTTTCTCAGGTAATCGGAGACACCAAAAGCCCGTGACATCCGTTCCGGCCCGAGTGCCGCCTATCTACACACCAATTCTACAGGATGCATCACCTTTGACTGGGAAAGATTGCGACTAAACTTCAGATACACTGATCCCAACATAAGGAACTACCATCAGCTGATGTGTTTGAAATCACAGAAGGCATGGAAGCTTCATATATAAGTTATTAGATCGAGGGCTGGTGAAAGGGAGATAGATGTGAAGGGAGGGGGTAGAAGTTGATGGGTATCCTGTGGGATGGTGAAGCAGGAAATAAGTGCGTAAAAATGCATGTGAGAAAGGCAGGGACAACACTGACACTAAAGTTAACTCCGCAATAAGGGATATACCTTTAACTTGCTGGTATGTCTAATACTTCTCTAAATCTGA
>NW_006399881.1:2220351-2223485 GCF_000299155.1 Elephantulus edwardii
AGAGACAGTGCGATTGGCACAGGACAGAGCGGAGTTTAGGGCTGTTGTACATAGGGTCGCTATGAGTCGAAGGCGACTCAACGGCACATAACAACAACAACAACAACAACAATTCTTGGATTACTGGTTCTGCAAATTAAATAGGACTGATGAAAGAATATAATCCTAACACTTACATAGTCTGTTTTTAAAACATGCAGTGTCTCTTTTTTCTTCTATAGGAAAGTTTCTTCCTTCTTATACAAGTTCAGAATGAGAACAATTTCATATTATGGGATTTTCAGCCATCTCGGTATTATATATTTTTCATTGCAATCTACACAGTCCAATATTTTTGCATAATCAATATAACACAAGTAAGACACAGGGCTTTCTAATGTACTCTGCTTTCAGCCAAGGTCCATCTGACACCACCAATGTTGCTTATCACATATTTCACAGACTTTTTAATCCAGCCTGAATTAATGGAATTTCTCTGTTGATATATGTGTCCAGAAACTTTAAAATAATCATCAGTAAGTTTTTAGTAGTATGTATTTCTAATGATGCTATTTAATATTTTCCACACTTTATATTGTTGTTGTTAAGTGCCATCAAGTTGTAGGCGACTCACAGCGACCCTATGAACGAAAGACCTGGACACTTGTATTACTTTCATCCTTTCTCAAGGTTCATAGATTTCTGGAGGCAAACTATTTTGGAAGTGGATGCCACTCCTCTTTCCAAGCTTGTTTTAATCAGGGAGTTCCACCAAATACTGTCCACCATAGATAAACATTCTAGCATTTGGCACATCACTGTCACAGTGTTCAGTTTCACAGCCACCACAAGTTACCTCTGTACAGCAATTGGACAGACCAGGGCTATACAATCTAGAAGAATGTTTGAATAAAACCAATTAAAAACAGGCCCAAGGGCCTCGGCCTCTGCCCCCAGTCAGAGTAGTAACACACAATACATGGTCCCCAGAAACATCCCTTTCCTAACAGCCACAAAAGCTAGACCGCCACCATAACATCAGCCAGCCAGCCAACTTCCAGAGTGGAGGGAGACTACAAAGGCCAAAGGCCTCAGGCCTCAGTTCAGCCCAGCCCACAAGCCCACCACCTCATCAAAGAGATTTTAAAGTCACACGCTTGAGCAGGCCTCAGCTTCTGCTCCCAGTCAGAACAGTAACACAACAAATGGACCCCTGAGACTTCCTTTGCCTGACTGCCACCAAGGCAAGACCACCGCTCTGACGTCAGGCAGCCAGCCAACTCCCAGAGTGGAGAGAGACTCCAAAAGCCCCAGGCCTCAGGCCAGCCCAGCCCAGCCCACAAGCCCACTGCTTCATCAAGGATATTTTAAAGTATATGTATATATACAATATATCATGTTGTTGTTGTTATGTGCCATCAAGTCACTTGAGTCTCATTGATGTACAAGAGCCCTAAATGCCACTCTATCCTATGCCAACCTCACTGTCTCAAACACACCCATTCCCACCACTCCAATCACAGAATTGATCCATCTCATTGAGGGTCTTCCTTTCCTGCACCGTCCCTCCACTCTCCCAAATATGATGTCTCTCTCCAAGGATCAGTCTTCTTTGCAACATGCCAAAAGTATGTCAGATGAAGCTTTAGATTCCTTGACTTCAGGGAGCATTCGGGCTTCAGCCTCTCCAGGACAAACCTATTTATTCTCCTAACAGTCCATGGTATATTCAACACTCTTCTCCAGCACCACATCTCAAAGGAATCAATTCTCTTTCTATCATCCTTATTCACTGTACAACTCTCCGATGTACAGCACGCACTTGCAAAGACTATAGCCTGGATCAGGTGCACCTTAGTCTCCAGCCTGATATCATTGCTCTTCAGTACTCTTGAGAGGTCCCTCATAGCTGACTTTTCCAGTGCAATTTGTCTCTTGATTTCCAGGCTGCTGGTACCAAGAGTCTTGACTGTGGAGCCAAGAAAACGAAAACTGTTAACTATCTCAATCTCTTCACCATCCATACTGATGCTGCCAATTGGCCCAGTGGTGAGAATCTTTGTTTTCTTGATGTTGAGCATCAGTCCATATAGGAGGCTGCAGTTCTTGACCTTCTGCTGCAAGTGCTTCAGGTCCACCTCAGTTGCAGAAAGCGGGGTTGTGTCATCTGCATAATGCAGGTTGTTGATGAATCTTTCACCAATCCTGATGCCACAGTCCTCCTTGTAGAGCCCAGCATCTTGGATGATCTGTTCTACATATAGATTGAAAAGGTCTAGAGACAAAATGCACACCCTATTTTATTTTCAGCTATGTGCTGTCTCCTTGCTCTGTTCTAATTTCTACCTCTTGGCCCATCTCTAGGTTTTGCATATGCACAATCAAATGTTCTGGAAGTCCCATTCTTTTCAGAGTCAGCCACAGTTTGTTGTGATCCACACAGTCAAAAGCCTTTGCATAGTCAATGAAGCACAGATAGACATTTTTCTGGTATTCTTTGCTTTCTGCTAAGATCCATTTAACATTAGCTATAATATCCCTAGTACCACGGCCTCTTCTAAATCCAGCCTGTACATCTGGCAGTTCTCTGTTGACATATTGTTCCAAACGTTTTTGGATAATTTTCAGCAGAATCTTGCTTGCATGTGGTATTAATGATATTGTTCAATAATTTCCGCACTCTGTTGGGTCACCTTTCTTTGGAATGGGAACAAATATCGATCTTTTCCAGTCAGTGGGCCAGCTAACTGTTCTCCAGGTTTCTTGGCACAACTTAGTGAGCACATCCAGGGAAGTGTCTGTCTGTTGAAATATGTCAATTGGTATGCCATCAACTCCTGGAGCCTTGTTTCTTGCAAATTCCTTCAGAGCAACTTGAATTTCCTCCTTCATCACCACAGGCTCTTGCTCATATGTCATTTCATTAAATTCTTCTGTGTCAGTCAATTCCTTCTGATACAGCGACTCTGTGTATTCCTTCCATCTTCTCTTTATACTTCCTAGATCATTTAACATTCTACACAAATCATCCTTAAGTATTGGCACCCGTGGCTTGAATTTGTTTTCCAGCTCCTTCAGCTTAAGAAATACTGAGCCAGTTCGGCCCTTTTGATTTTCTGACTCCAGCTCTCTGCACATTTCATTATAGTATCTTG
>NW_006399881.1:2223780-2231746 GCF_000299155.1 Elephantulus edwardii
ACTTGATTTAATTTTCCTCAACTTCAGCTTGAACTTGTGTATGAGTAGTTGGTGGTCTGTCCCACAATCAGCACCCGGCCTGGTTTTCACTGCTGATATTGAGCTTCTCCACCGAGTCTTTCCACAAATGTAATCTATTTTATTCCTATGCATACCATCAAGTGAGATCCATGTGTATAGCCTGCATTTATGTTTCTGTTCACCTTCTAGGCTTATATGTCAATTGTTTGGCTGACAGTTGAGCCACAGAGGTGAGTTTTGTTCCAAGTTCAAACAGTACCTAAAGGCCATAGTCTTTACAACTCATAGAGTTCCATCAGTCTGTGCAAGGCCAGTAAGCCTGATCATTTTTATGATTTTTTTTTTTAGTTTTATTTGACATTTTCTCTCCTACTGCATTTAAGACTTCCTACTGTGATCCCTTTTAGAATGAATGGTCAGTGATAAAGCTGAACCATGAAGTTCTTCTGGTTTCACATGATCCATCAGTCCTTCGGTTTAGTTTGTTCTATATGCCTTTGTTTTTCTTCCTACTTCTTTATTCCAGAAAAAGAGAGGTCAATAGTTGCACCTTAGACAGCTGTTCACAAATATTAAGATTACAGTTGCTACTCATCAAATAAAGTGTAAAACATCATCTTTGTAATGTCTCCTGAGACTATGGTCTCAAGGGCCCCAGGAGAAACAATTTATTATCCCAAGGTAATGAATTATGATTGAGAGATTTACATAGCTTTTCTTGTATTGGCTCTACTATATGAGTAAATATATTTATAGCATAAGCTAATATTACTGGAGAGATATTATATGCCAAACCTATGTATTATAATAGGTGTAGTCCCTTTCACTTGCCCTTATCTTTCATCTTGGCTATTAATACCTTGTGGACAAAAGAGAGGCAATCTCCTCCCGTGGGATTTACTGCCTTGGAAAACCATCTGAAAAGTGAACTCTGGATTGGTTCTGGAGGCATGGTAAACAACTATTAAGGATAATAGAGGAATATAACTATAACTATAACTATAACTATAACTATAACTATAACTATAACTATAACTATAACTAGATAGTATTTACTTTTGTTGATTGTATTTCTTGTGAACCTCTCCATGTCTTCTATTTCTTTACTGGTATTGAGATGATCATCCCTTTAGTAATTTATTTTAAAAAAAAAAACCAACTCATTTGGAACAAGTATTGTCCTTGGGGCACTTCAAGGTGGTGGGGGTTGTCTTAAAGCTCCATTTCACTACAGATTATAATATCAATATTTTTTAAACATTGTACTATATTTAATCCCCTTTAAAACACACTGGGTCTTGGCCTTCCCGTCCTCCAAGTTCCCAAGAGGTTTGGTAATAGTTGTTTGCAATATCTATGAGATGCAGCAATAGTCAGTGAAATTGCTGGAACCCTTTGCTGAATCAGCAGATGTCTTTAGGATCTATAAAAAGATAATGATCTCCTGTGAATAATCAGGGTTGGCAGTTCCAAAGGAAATAAAAATAAAGGTATGATAATGAATCATTTTCACATGCATTACTTTGGGGGGAGCAAATGAGCTGATAAATTACCACAGGCAAAATCGTATGTTGGGATAGTAGATACCAGCTTACTATAGTTGAAAGAAGTGTTTGAGTTACCTGAATCTCAGAGATTCTTTCTTATGAGAACAAGAGTACCATGTGAGGAAGCCCTGAAGTGATTCACTGCTGAGACAATGAAAAATTCCTAATATTTATTTATGAGGAAAACAAGAACATTTGCTAAGGATATGATTTACCATGCTCAGATCACAAAATCAAAGGAGCTGGTATGCTTTGTCAGCTTTAATCAGCTCTGTGAAATAAAAAAGTGAAAATCTTAAAATATTAGAAATTCTCATGTATGTATGTTATAGATTGAATTGTATCTCCAAAAATACCTGGCCACTAAGCTTTGATTTTCAGGATTTATAATGATCCTCCATTTTGAGATCTGATGATTATCACCTGTGTTGTAAATCCTAACCTCAACAATATTAATTAAGATGGACTTGAAGTGTTTGCTGCAGAAAATTAAAGACTGTGAAGCATTCCATATGGATATATGTATTATATCTTAACATCAAGAAAACGAAAATGTCTCTTATTGCCAATGATTTTGAGCATTTCTTTTTTGGCCATCTGAATATCTTCCTCTGTGAAAAGTATTTCCATGTCTTTTGCCCATTTTGTAGTTGTATGATCAGTCTTTTTTTTTCTGGAGATACTGTAGGATTCTGTAAACTTTTGTTATGAGACCCTTGTCTGAGATGGTTTTGCCAAATGTTTTTTCCCAGTCAGTATGTTTTCTTTTCACTGTTTGAAAATGTTTTGATGTATACAGGGATATGAAGGTCCTCTCCAGATTGTGCATTTATGGCTGGATTTGGGAGTCTGTTTATATCATAAACTAGGCCATCTACGTTTGATTCCAGCTTGGCTCTTATGAATTTATGGTATTGGGCTTTACTCCCAGGTCTCCACCTTGAGATGATTTTTGTGTATGGTGTGAGATGTGGGTCGTATTTCTGCTTTCTACAGATAGCAGTCCATTTTTGCCAGCACCATTTGTTGAAAAGATTGTCATTTTCCTATTTGATAGGTTTTATTTCCTTGTTGAATATCAGTTGACCACAGATAGATGGGTCCATTTCTGGGTTCCAATTCTGTTCCATTGGTCCATGTGTCTGTCATTGTACCAATACCATGCTGTTTTGGTCACTACTGCTGTGTAGTAGATTTTGAGGTCAGGGAGTGCTATGCCTCCCATTTGATTGATGTTTTTCAGAAGTGCTTTACTTATCTGAATAAACTTGACAATTTCCATTTTTATATCTTTGAAAAGTGAATTTACTATCCGTATTGGGACATTCACAAGATAGAATAATATGCAGCATGCAGGAACAATGATTTTGAAAATCACTACTGAACTTGGGAGGGACTGGAGAGCATTATTCTAAGTGAACTAACTCTGTCTCATAAGAATAAATGCTGTATAAGACCATTATTGTACAAATAGGTAACTGGTAAAACATTTATGAGGATCCAAGTGGGGGGGGAGGGGAAGAGCAGAGGGGTGGGGAGAGGCAAGGGTTTAAACATAGGGTCACATAATTTGATAGGTGCAGGGAGGGGTGAGTAAAGGAAATGGGAAAGATCCGATGTGAAAAACAGTGTATATGAACTTTCTAAGTAAACCAGTATAAAATAAAGATTTTTATTTTTTTAGAAAAAGGTGAAGCTGGTAAGGAAAAAAGCTACATTTACTCAAACAGCCAAAAAGAGCCAGCCATAGCTGCAAGAACTAACCCCAGATTCTGCCCTGTTATTAAAATAATATTGTATTTTTTTTTCTTTTTCTCTCTCTTTAATACGTCTCCAGGAGTTGACGGCATTCCAATGGACATATTTCAACAGATGCTGCCCTGGATGTGCTCATTAAGTTGTGCCAGTAAATCTGGAGGACAGCCACTTGGCCAGCTGACTGGAAGAGATCAATATTTGTTCCCACTCCTAAGAAAGATGAACCGACAGAGTGAGGAAATTATCAAACAACATCATTGACCATTGATATCACATGCAAGCAAGACAATACTGAAAATTGTCCAAAAACGACTGGAGTAACACTTCAGTAGAGAACTGCCAGATGTGCCGGCTAGGTTTAGAAGAGGCCATGGTACTAAGGATATTTTAGTTAATAATTAGATGGATCTTAGCAGAAAGCAAAGAATACTAGAGGAATTTTTATCTGTGCTTCATTGACTATGCAAAGGCTTTTGACTGTGTGAATCACAACAAGCTGTGGCTGACTCTGAGGAGAATGGGAATCCCAGAACATTTGATTGTGCTTATGCGAAACCTATACTTGAACCAAGAGACAGTCATTAGAAAAGAGCAAGGAGACACTGCAAAATCAGGTTCAAAATCTGGAAAGAGGTCCTCCAAGGATGTATTCTGTCTCCATACCTTTTCAATCTGTATGCAGAACACATCATCTCGGACCCTGGGCTGCACGAGGAGGAATGTGGTATCCAGAATGAAGAAACATTAAAGAACAACTTGCGTTATGCAGATGACACAACTCTGCTTGCTGAAACTGAGGAGGACCTGAAGCACTTGCTGCAGAAGGTCAAAGACTGCAGCCTTCAATAAAGATTGAAGCACAACATCAAGATAACAAAGATTCTCATCATTGGGCCAATTGGCAGCATAATTAGGAATGGTGAAGAGATTGAGATAGTTAACAGTTTTAGTTTATTTGGCTCCACAGTCAACACTCTTGGTACCAGCAGTTAGAAATCAAGAAATGAATTGCATTGGGAAAGTCAGCTGTCAGGGACCTCTCCAGAGTACTGAAGAGCAATGACATCAGGCTGGAGACTAAGGCGTGCCTGATCCAGGCCATAGTCTTCACAATTCTGTGCTAAGAATTGGAGAGCTGGATAGTGACTAGGGATGATAGAAAGAGAATTGATGTCTTTGAGCTGTGGTGCTGAAGAAGAGTGTTGAATACCATGGACTCCTAGGAGAACAACCAGGTTTGTCCTGGAGAGGGTGAAACCAGGATGCTCCTTGGAGTCAAGGATTCTGAAGCTTCATCTGACATATTTTGGGCATGTTGCAAGGAGAGACCAGTCCTTGGAGAGGGACATCATGTTTGGGACAGTGGAGGGACAGCACAGGAGAGGAACACCCTTGATGAGACGGATCGTTTCTGTGACTGGGGTAATGGGAGTAGGCATGTCAGAGATCACGAGGTTGGTACAGGATGGAGCAGGGTTTAGGGCTCTTGTACATAAGGTTGCTGTGACTTGCAAGAGACTAAATGGCATATAACAATGACAAATAGTTTATTTACAAACTTTGAATACAAATTCAAATAAATTCTTTCAATTTTTCTCACTCCCCCAAACATCAAATTGTACAACCAGATGATTAATCCCCCCATCCCCTGCACATCCTCATCCCTTTGCTTCCAGCCTCTCCAACCCCTCTTGGATTCCTTATACTCTTTCCTCATGATAATTATTGTACAATATCTATCCTTGTGGGACTTAGTTCACTCAGCATAATGCTCTCCAGTCCCTCCCAAGTTAGGTAATAATTTACAAAATCATTGCTCCTGCATGCTGCATAGTATTCCATTATGTGAATGTACCATAATTTCTCAATCCATTCGTTTGTGTTTAGACATTTGGGCTGTTTCCATGTTCTTGTGGTGGTGAATAAAGCTGCTATGAACATTGGTGTACAAATCTCCGTTTGTGCCTCAGCTCTCATTTTCTCAGGGTGGAATAGCTGGATCATATGGAATTTCTATGTTCAGCTTTCTAAGGAAGTGCCAAATTGCCTTCCAGAATGGTTGCACCATTTTACAATCCCACCAACAATGTATAAGAGTTCCTTTCTTGCCACATCCTCTCCAACATTTATTACTTGCTGCCTTGTTAAACTTTGCCACTCTTACTAGAGTGAGATGGTATTTCATTGTGGTCTTGATGTGCATCTCTCTTATTGCCAGTGATTTGGAACATTTTTTCATGTGTCTGTTTGTCATTTAAGTATCTTCCTCTGTGAAAATTCTTTCCATGTCTTTTGCCATTTTTGTGATTGGGTTAGCAGTTTTTTTCTTGTGGAGCTCCAGGAGTATTCTGTAAACGTTTGTTGTAAGACTCTTGTCTGAGATGGTATTACCAAATGTTTGTTCCCAGTCTGTAGGTTTTCTTTTTCACACTGTTGGGAAAAGTTTTTAATGTGCACTGGGATTTAATCTTTAGAAAATCCTCTTTAGATTGTACATTTTTGGTTGTATTTGGCAGTCTATTTATCCCTTTGACTAACACTTCTATGTTTGATCCTAGTTTGGCTCTTATGAATATTATGGTTTTGGGCTTTGCTCTCAGGCTTCTGATCCACCTTGATTAATTTTTGTGTATGGTGTGAGATGTGGATTCTGTTTCAGCTTTCTGTAGGTTTGCCAGCATCATTTTTTGAAGAAATTATCATTTCCCCATTTGATTTCCTTGTCAAATATCACATGACCATAAATTGTTGGGTCTATTTCTGGGTTCTCAATTCTGTTCCATTGGTCTATGTGCCTGCCATTGTACCAATGCAGTGCTATTTTGGTCACTAATGCTGTGTAGTAGGTTTTGAGGTCTGGGAGTGCTATGCGTTCAACCTCATTTTTGTTTCTCAGAAGTATTTTCCTTATTTGGGGTCTCTGGCCTCTCCAAATAAATTTGATAATTTCTCCTTCAATCTTCTTGAAAAATGAATTTGGGTTATCTGGATTGAAATTGCATTGAACATGTAGATTGCTTTTGGTAGAATTGTCATTTTCACCATATTGAGTCTTCCAATCCATGAACATGTTATGCATCAAAGAGCTGGATAGTGACTAGGGAGGATAGAAGGAGAATTGATGCCTTTGGGCTGTGGTGCTGGAGAAGAGTACTGAATATACCATGGACTGCTAAGGAAACAGATTCATACTAGAGAGGGTTAAACTGGCTGCTTCTTGGAGGCAAGGATTCTGAGGCTCCATCTAACATACTTTGGACATGTTGTAAGGAGGGTTCTTGGAGAGGGAAATCATGCTTGGGAGGGTGGAGGGACGGCACAGGAGTAGAAGGCCCTCTATGAGGTGGATTGATTCAGTGACTGGGGTAAGTGGGATGGGTGTGTCAGAGACAGTGAGATTGGCACAGGACAGAGCAGAGTTTAGGGCTGTTGTACATTGGGTTGCTATGAGTTGCAAGCAACTCGAGGCACATAACAACTACGTCGATGAACAGGGCACTTTTCCATTTCTTTAGCTCTCTTCTTGTGTCTTGCAGAAATGCTCTGTAGTTTTCTTTGTATAGAGCTTTTGTATGTCTAGTTTGGTTCACTTCCAAGTATCTCAATTTATGGTTAGCTATTATTAATGATATTGCTTTCTTGATTTCCTTCTGAGTTCTCTTTGGTACTGTAGAGGAATCCTATTGATTTTTGCATATTTATCTTATACCTTGACACTCTACTAAATTGGCCAATTAATTCTAACAGGTTTTTTGTTGAGTCTTTGGGGTTTTTTGTGTACACTATCATATCACCTGCATAAAGCGACAGTTTAACTATCTCTTTGCTGATCTGGATGCCTTTTATTTCCTTCTCTTGTCATATTGCCCTTTCAAGCACTTCCAATACAATATTGGAAAGAAGTGGTGACAGGGAATATCCTTGTCTGGTCCCTATTTGCAAGGAAAATGTTTTCAGTCTTTCTCCATTGGGAATGATGTTGGCTCTTGGTTTTGCATATATACTTTTTTTTGCATATATACTTTTGACTATGTTGAGGAAATTCCTTTTTATTCCAAATTTGCTGAGTGACTATCAGGAAGGGGTGTTGGATTTTGTTAAATACCTTTTCTACATCAATTGCTAAGATCATATGGTTCTTAATTACTTTGTTAATATAGTAAATGAAATTGTTTGTTTTTCTTATGTTGAGCCATCTTTGCATACCTGTTATGAATCCCACTTGGTCATGGTGAATTATTTTTAATATGTGCTTTTGAATTCTATTGGCTAGGATTTTATTAAGGGTTTTTCCATCTATATTCATAGGAAATATTGGTCTATAATTTGTTTCTTGGCAATATCTTTGCCTGGTTTTAGTATTAGGGTTATGTTTGCTTTATAGAATTACTCTGGAAGTATTCCTTCTTTTTCAATTTTTTTGAAATAATTTAAGTAGAATGGGTACTAACTACATCCTCTCTGAATGTTTGGTAGAATTGAGCTGCAAAGCCATGTGGTCCACGAATTTTTTCATGGGGAAGTCTTTTCATGCCTTTTCAATATCTGTGTTTCATTGATTATGCAAAGGCATTTGACTGTGTGGATCATAACAAACTGGCTGACTCTGAGAAGAATGGGAATCCCAGAACATTTAATTG
>NW_006399881.1:2232633-2238350 GCF_000299155.1 Elephantulus edwardii
GTCAGAGGCAGTGCGGTTGGCACAGGATAGAGCAGGGTTTAGGACTGTTGTGCATAGGGTCACTATGAGTCACAAACTACTCGACGGCACATAACAACAACAACAACTCTTGTGATGGGTCTGTTCAAGTTTTCTATATCTGTCCTTGTCAATCTGGGCAAGGGATGCATTTCAAGGGCTTTGTCCATTTCCTCTAGGTTTTTTGAATGTATCAGAATACAGCCTGATACTATTGATTTAATTTCCTCTGGTTCTGTTGTGATGTCACCTCTGTCACTTCTTTATCGAGTTATTTGTGTGTTTTTTCCTTTTGTTAAATTTGCAATGGTTTGTACATTTTATTGACCATTTTGAGAAACCAGCTCCTTGTCTTATTGATGGTTTCAACTGTTTTTCTTTTTTTTATCTCATTGATTTCAGGTCTTGTCCTTATAATTCCTTTTTCTCTAGAGGTTGTAGGATTAGATTGTTTGTGTTTTTCTATTTGCTGAAGGTGTTGAGTTAGATCATTGCTTCTTCTTCTTTCTTCCTTTTTTATGTGTATTCCTATTGCTATGTACTGCCCCCTGAGGACTGCCTTAGCTATGTCCCAGGGGGTTTTGTAAGTTGTATTTCCATTACCATTTGTTTCAAGGAACTTCATTTCATTCTTCTTATTTCTTTTATAACCCAATCATGTTCTAGCAGAGAGTTATTTCGTTTCCACACGGGTAGTTTTGTAAGCTTTACTTTTATGTGGTTAATTTCTAGTTTAATGTCATTGTGGTCTAAGAAAATACTTTTTATTATTTCAATGTTTTTTAATTTGTTGAGGCTTGCTTTGTTACCTAATATGTGATCAGTTCTGGAGAGTGTACCATGTGGTTCACTTGAGAAGAAAGTGAATTGAGTTTTAGTTGGGTGCGATCTCTGAACTCATCCACAAGTTCGAGTTGGCTGATTGTATAGTTTAGATCTTCTGCATCTTTGTTGAGTTTCTTTTGAGTTGACCTATCTATTTGTGATAGTAGTGTGTTGAAATCTCCTACCAATATTGTGGTGCTATTTCTCTCTTCAGATCAGTTAACCATTGTTTTATGTATTTTTCAGGTCAATTATTTGGTGCATAAATGTTGACTAAGGTTATGTCTCCTCGATCTATTGTGCCTTTAATTAATATGTAATGCCCTTCCTTATCTTCAATGGTGGTTTTCATTCTGAAGTCTATTTTATCAGAGATTAGTATTGCCACTTCTGCTTTTTTGAGGTTACCATTTGCTTGGTATATTTCCCCCCGCCCTCCAGCCTTTGATTTTGAACCTGTCTTTCTCTTCTTTTTTAAGATGTGTCTCTTGTAGGCAACATATTAATGGGCTTTGGTTTTTTATGCATTCTGCTACTCTTTTTCTCTTAATTGTTGCATTTAGTCCATTCACATTAAATGTGATTATTGTCAAGCCAAGTTTTACTTTTGCCATTTTGCTGTGTTTCTTTTTCTGTTGTTTCTGCTTACCCATTCACTTTCTTTTGGTGTCTCTGTCTGTAGGACTTCACTTAAAATTTCTTATAGTTTTGGTCTTGATTTCACAAATTTCTTAAGGTCCTTCATTTCTGCAAAGAATCTCATTTCTCCCTCAAATTTGATAGAGAGCCGTGCTGGATATAGGATCCTTGGCTGGCAATTGTTATCGTTCCATTTTCTGTATGTGCCATCCCATTGCCTTCTAGTTCACATAGTTTCTCCTGAGAAGTCAGAATTTAATCTAATTGTTTCCCTTTGTAGGTAACTATTTTCTTCACACTACTTTTAGAATTCTATCTTTATCTTATAATGTAGATAATTTGATTATGATATATCTTGGTGTTTTTTTTGGGGGTCTAGTCTATTTGGTGTTCTCTGTGCTTCTTAGATATGGATTTTCCCATTCTTCAAAATATCTGGGAAGTTTTCTTCCCTCCAGTGTTCTGGATTTCCGATGTTATTCCATTAGATGTCATCCCACACAATTCTAATGTCTTCTACATTTTCTTTATGTTTCATCTCTGATTTTTCTTTAAGTAAGTTTCTAGTGAGGCTCTTGTCTTCCAGCTCACTGACTCTCCGTTCCATCTCTTCAGCTCTACTTTTTTGTCCTACCAGCATTTTGGACACTTCTGCCATTTTGGTCTTAATATTCTGGATTGTATTTCCATGCTTTTCTGTTATTTCCAGTACTGTGTTGGCTGTACCCCATCTGTCTTGTGAGGATTTCTTTTTCTTTCTTGTACCTCTTTGTCTTTGACTTTAATATGTGGCCCTCACGCCTGTTTTTAAATGTTCTTGGTGAAGCATTCTTCTAGATCATATAGGCCTGGTCTGTCTACTTGCTGTACAGAGGTAACTTGTGGTTTCTGTGAAGCTGAACACTGTGACACTGATGTGTCAATGCAAAAATGGTCACCCATGGTTGACAGTGTTTGTTAGAGCTCCCCAATTAAAACAAGCTTGGAAGCAGGAGTGTCATCCACTTCCAAAATAGCTGGCTTCCAGAAACCCTATGAACCTGGAGAAAGGATGGCAGTTATACAAGTGTTCAGGTCTTTCGTTCATAGGGTCGCTATGAGTCACCTATGACTCAGTAACACTTAACAACAACCTCTTTGTCTATTCTATCATTTTTTTATTCCATCTTTTGTATTTTCATCCATATCTGTTCAAGTTTCTCCTCATCTATATATTTCTTCTGGATTTTTGTCTCTAAAGTATTTGCTCTCTTATTGACTTCCATTGTTTCTTCCCACATTTGCATCTTTTTCTGTAGCTGATCCAGTAACTCTACATCAACATATTTCTTCTGGTTCTCTCTATCCCTGATATTCATTAGGTCTGCATTTTTAGGAGAAAGGTTATTTTGTTTTTTTCATGATGGCAGATGTAAATTGCTGCTTTCTTGACATTATGAGAGTCTTTTCTTAGTAGATATTAGGCTGTTATAAGTATTAAATTACCCAGGGTACAGCAATGTTTTGTGAAGCACCTATATATTTGTGCTCCCTTCTTGGCCCAAGGTTCCCAAGGCCAAGGGCATGACAGCAGTTTTCCCCCCAAAGTACTTGAATGACCAAGGAGGATGCCTGTTTTTCCCTTCTGGAAGTGGCTTTTCACCTCCGTCGAGGTACCCAGGACCTCTCTGTTGCTTGAGTTAAGGGGTTCTGTGTGGTCAAGCTAGACAGCAGTTTCCCCCCCGCCAAAGTACCTAAATGGCTGAGGAGGAAGTCTGTTGTTCCCTTCTGGAAGTGGCTTCTTGCCTCCATTGAGGTACCCAGGACCTCCATGTTGCTTGTGTTAAGGGGTCCCATATGGTCAAACTAGACAGCAATTTCCCCCCAAATAACTGTGGGAGTAGAGCAGGCAGTGCCATCCTGCACTTCCTGCCATGCCATCCTGTGTTTCCTGTTGCTGGGCCAATAGGCAATATTGTGTAGATGGAGAAATGATTGAAACTTTCAATTATTTAATTTTATTTCAATCTGCAATTAATAGTTTTGTACCAGCAATTAAGAAATCAAAATACATATCACATTGGGGGAAATCTACTTTCAGACACCTATCAAAAGTATTGATGAGCAGGGATGTCAGTTAAAAGACTAAGGTGTGCCTGAGCCACTCCATGGTCTTTTTGGTTACTTAGTATGCATATGAAAGTTGGACAATGACTAAATATGACAGAAAAAGAATTTATGCCTTGAGTACTGAGGAAGAGTATTAAATACCCCATAGACTGCCAAAAGAGCAAAGACGTGTATGTTGGAGAGTATGACCAGGGGTAATCTTTGGAAGCAAATATGGTGAAGCTTTATCTCACATACTTGGAACTTGTTATTAGGAGGGGCTAGTTCCTGGAAAAGGACATCATTCTTGGAAAGGTGGAGGGTCAGCTGAAGAGAGGAAGAACTTCAACAATATTAATTAATACAGTAACTGTAACAATGGGCTCAAATATACATGAGATGAAAAAGATGGCAAAATATAGGGCCAGGTTAAAATCTTTTGTTAATAAGGTCACTATGAGTCATGGTGGACTTAACAGCACAACAACAATTATGTTAATAAGGCAAAATTAAATGCAGTTATGCTGATGAGGCAGGATATAATTTATAGAATAGGTTGTATATTTAGTTAATAACTTCTGAGATAGAAAAGAGATTATGGAACTTAGCAAAGCTTAGAGAGACTGGACTAAACAGTGAAAGAGGAGCTGAGAGCTGAGTGCATCCATTGGACCCAAGGATTCTGTACTGATGATCTCTTAGACCAGGAAAAGAATGATTAATGGCAAAATACATGGAGATCTCCAAGGAACACTAGGTCAATAGATGTTGAAAGGAGACAAGTAACTTCTCACAGAAGCAACAGAGAAAGTCTTCTAGTGCTTTGTATTTTGAGTTCTAATCTCTTAAACTGACAGAAGAAATTTGTTTGTTAAAGCCATCCACTTGTGGCGACTATATATGTAGTACTATTTTATAGCAGCACTGGGTAACTAAGAAAATGTTTATGGGAGATTTCTCTCTCTTTGGAATTCTTTAATTTGTGGTCTCAAGGGAGATGAACTATTCAACTATATGAGCGCACATTTCAACAGCTGCGAATGATAAAATGTCAGCATTTCCTCCTGGTGGAAACCATTTCTAATTATTTTTCCTATTTAAAAAAATGTGAATAGAGAAGAAATAAATTGCCAACCCTAATTAACATGAATGAGGAGAGGACTCAATTATCTTTCACATGTAAGTATAGAAATTCTATCTTGTGCAGCCTTTTCATTTAAAAAGAGAAAGCTTTGTTTCCTACCTCTACCTAAGTCAAATAGAAACCCATGAGACCATCACTCTGTCACTAGCAAGTTTGATTTTAAAAGTGTACCTAATTGCACTTAGAAGTGTATAAAACCGAGATGTTGCCAGCTGTGGTATTAAAGCTATTACTTTCTGAAAATATTATATTTCATAGTGGCTTTAGTATTTTGTTTCTAAATTGTTGTTGTTGTTAATTGCCTTCAAGTTGAGCATGACTCATAGCAACCCTATTAACAAAAGGCTTGAAGCTCCTCTACAACTATCAACATTTATCAAAGTTCATAGGGTTTCCAGGGACTTGTTATTTATTTAGTTAGAGAAGGATAATATTTTCATCTGCATACAAATAGCTCACCAAATTTAAACCAATATATACACACTAATTTTTTTTTCAATAACATCAAGATATGTCACCGTGCCAAATTTCAAACTAAGCTGTAGCAAACAATGTTAATTTGCATCATGCTATACCAGATTAATTATGCAAGAGTATAAACAAGCACAGTGAAGAATAACATCTGATTTAAGCTTTTTAATCATTCAAATGATCTTTATCTCTGGGATTTTTTTTTAATCCCCATAAAAATGAATCTTTTAATAGGAGAAAGTGGAATTATTCTGGCTTTAACAGAAGTTATCCAACAACTATGATTCTACTAGCCTTAGATGCTATGAAGTATCTAAAGAGACAAGGCTTTCATTCATTTTCAGAGGCAATAAATGACACAGAAGGAGACTGCCCATTTTCCCCCCCATAAAGCAGCTGGTGGATTTGAACTTCATGCCTTTGGGTTAGCAGTGTTTTACCACACAATCTTTGCCACATAGTCACCACAGCTCCCTATGGAGTTAAATTAGTAATGAAAGGACAAATATTATATGTTGTTGTTGTTGTTGTT
>NW_006399881.1:2239215-2240415 GCF_000299155.1 Elephantulus edwardii
ACCATATAAATATTAAATTATTCTATTTATGTAAAATATGTAGAATAGGCAACTGTGTAAAGATCAAAGTTTATCAGTGCTTACCAGGGCTGGCAGTAGGGAAGAGGAAAGTGAGACTTGTTGCTTAGAGTATACAATATTTATATTAAAGGTAGTAGAGAAATATGGAAATGAATAAGGATTATTGAACATAAAAGCATAATTAGTGTCATGGTATGAACATATGAAGAATTTTGAAATGACAAAATTTTATTACTTATATATTTACAACAATTATTAAAATTTCAAAATAGGAAGATAATATTAATTGAGGCACAGTACCATTATTACAAAGATATACTCAATGAGAATAGTAGGACAATGAGGACAGTAGGAAAAAGTGTCAGGGAGAAGAAAGGGGAAGTGTATTTGAAGTGACTGTTTCTAATCTTTAGGTAGTGTCTTGGAAAGTGACTTATTCCTTCATGACACATGTACTCAACTTACTGTGTCTGAGTCAGTTCTGGCTTGTGTAGATCCTCTACTGAGATTTTGAGACTAAATCTTAATGGGGGAAAAAGACTGGCCATCTTTCACACTTGGAGCAGCTAGTAGATTTCACTACTGGAGATGCAGCATTTTAGTTAGCACAACAGAATAAATACTCCTGCTCTTTCATGGAGGCTGTTGCAGATTGAACTGTGTTTCCAAAATACCTGTTTCAATAAATCCTAAACCAATGCTTTTCAATTGTAGTGTTAGAGAAGATTACTGAATATTCCATGGACTGTCAGAAGAGGAAATAAATCTGTCCTGGAGGACATGCCACCAGGGTCCTCCTTAGATGCAAGGATGGTGAAACTTAGCCTCATATTTCAGCCATATGGTCAGGAGGAACCAGGATGCCATGCTGATCAAGGGAGATTGCCAGAGAAAAAGAAGACACTGAACAAGATGGAATGACACAGAGACTGTAATGAATTTTGGATCAGAAATGGTGATGGCAACAGAATAGAACAAGGTTAAGAGCTGTTCTTCATAGGGTCACTATCAGTCAAAGTTGACTTTATGGCATCAAACAATAATAATTGTATTTGTAGATATAATCTCATTTTGGAATAAAAGTTTCCTTTGTTGTATTAATTTTCCTTTGTGGTATTAAAGAGGCCATATCAGTGTGTAATGTGTTTTAAGATAATTACTTTCGAGATGTTGTTGTTT
>NW_006399881.1:2242250-2260687 GCF_000299155.1 Elephantulus edwardii
CATTTTGGTCTTCTCTTCCTTTTCTGTCTTTGCAATGACCATTTGCACTCTTCCTGGATGATACCCTTGATATCCTCCCACAACTCATCTGGCCTTCGCTCATTAGTGTTCAAAGCCTCAAACCTGTTCCTGAGATGGTTCTGAAATTCTATGATCCTTTTGAGATAGGACAGCAAATTAGGCATTTATGTGAGGAAGCACAGATAGATGATAAATAATGTACACTACACTGAAAATGATGAGGGAGATAACTGTTTAAAAGGGAAATATGATTAGGTATTATTGTTATGACAAGAGTCCAGAATGAAAGTCACATAGTGGATTTGACTTGGGCAGGGGAGAGGGGGTGTATAACAATGAAAGAATTGTTTTTTTACTTTTCAAAGAGAAAAGCGAACTAACGGGGAGGGTTGGACGGGGAGGAAAATGTGCAACAATGAATGAACGGAAATCCAAAATCTCTGTAAACTTTCATTGTTGTGGTTGTTAAGTGTCATCAAGTTGTAGGCGACTCATAGGGACCCAATGAATGAAAGACCTGAACACTTGTATAGCTTTCACCATTCCTCCAAGTTCATAGGGTTTCTGGAGGCAAGCTCTTTCAGAAGTCGGTGCCACTCCTGCTTCTAAGCTTGTTTTAAACTTTCATTAAAATTAATTTTTTTTAAAAAGGGAAAAAAAGAAATTGATGCCACACCACATGAAGAACCAAAGAACTGAAGTTGATGGAGATCGAAGCCTTCACAGGGAGGAAGCCCTCCCTTAGAGCTGGCACCTTGAATTTGAACAGCGAGCCTTCTAAACTGTGGGAAAAGACATTTATGTTTATTAACCCTGCCTGCTGAAACTGAGGAGGACCTGAAGTGCTTGCTGCAGAAGGTCAAGGACTGCAGCCTTCAACATGGATTGAGGCTCAATATCAAGAAAACAAAAATTCTCACCACTGGACCAATTGGCAGCATCAGGATAGGTGGTGAAGAGATTGAGATTGTTAACAGCTTTAGTCTGCTCAGCTCCACAATCAACACTCTTGTCGCCAGCATCCAGGAAATTAAAAGACATATTGCGATGGGAAAGTCTGTTGTTAGGGACCTTTTCCAGACTACTGAAGATCAGTTGTGTCACTGTGGAAACTAAGGTGTTCCTGATACATGCCATGGTCTTTGCAATCACTTGTTATACATCAGAGAGCTGGACAATGACTAGGGGTGATAGAAGGAGAATTGATGCCTTTGAGCTGTGGTATTAAAGAAGGGTATTGAATATACCACGGGCTGCTAAGAAAACCAACAATTTCATCCTGTTGTTGTTGTTGTTGTTATGTGCTGTTGAGTCACTTGCGACTCATAGCGACCCTATGTACAACAGCTCTAAATTCTGCTCTGTACTGTAGGGAGGGTTAAATCAGGCTGTTCCTTGGAGACAAGGATTCTGAAGCTCTGTCTGACATACTTTGGGCATGTTGCAAGGAGGGACAGGTCCTTGGAGAGTGGTGTCATGCTTGGGAGGGTGAAGGGACAGCGCAAGGGAGGAAGACCCTCTATGAGGTGGATTTATTCAGTGACTGGGGTAATAGAGGTGACTGTGTTGAAGACAGAGAGATTGGCACAGGGCAAAGAAGGGTTTAGGGCTGTTGTATATCGGGTCGCTATGAGTCGCAGGCGACTCCACAGCACATAACAGCAACAGCCACAATAAATACCCATATGTTGTATTCTTTACTTATTAGGTGTCATTACGTTGACTATGACTAGAACTCATAGCCACCCTATGATCAAAACCTGGTCCTATCCTGCACCATTGGTTCAAGCCCATTGTTAGAGTCATTGTGTCAATCCATCATGTTGAGGGTTTTCCTCTTTCTCCAACCCTTTGCTTTTCCCAGTATGATATCTTCTTCCAAGGCCTGACCCTTCCTGAAAACATGCCCAGAGTACATGAGATAAAGTCTCACACCACCACCACACCACACAATGTCAAATTTTGTCTCTAAGGAACACTCTGGCTGCACTCCCAGCCCATTCAGTACTTTTAGCCAGTATCATAATTCAAAGGCATAGATTCTTCTTCTGCCAAACGAATTAATTGTCCAACTTTCAAATGCATAGGAAGCAAATGAAAATACCACGGATTTATCAGGCCCACTTTACTCTTTAACAGTAATTTTTATTATTAAGACAGAGGTCCAGGCAAGCAGACATTACTAGAAACAAAGGTGAGGGGAAGTCAACATATATACCTAACTAGCAGAAGAAAGGATGTCCTCATCCCTCCTTCACAAATGTGAAATCAACTGTGCAAGATAATTTTGTGTGCCTCACTATGTCTGCTCTCCACCCTCTTTCACCTTACTCTTTGCCCTAATGGCTGACTATAATGGACTCTATCAATTTCCCTCTGTCTTCCCATTCTCTATGGCCAATGAAAGGGCCCTACAGATGACTATGCTTTCTCTCTGCTGGAAGTGTGTTAGTAATACCTGTTTCTTCTACTACAAACCACAACTCCTGTCCAGTGGCCCTCTTCTACACCTGGAACTCTTGCAGAGTTTCAGCTACTATTCTATCCCCATGCCTCTTCAGGAATAGAAGTGCTAGCAACTCCTTGGGGGTGTTTTGCCATTTTTTGTTTCCCTTAATCCTGCCCACTCCATTGTGATAAGTTCCTTCACTAAATCTCTTTCAGTTACCTCTACTAAGTGTGCCTCATGCTTCCTGAAACAAGCTTATAGGAGCTCTTCCTTTGGTATAACTAAAGCAAATTATCAGACCATGATAATGTCAGCAAAGCAAGGTGGAAGAACTTAACAGAGTTCTCATAGTTTTCTTCCTGTGAAGAATTCCATTACACTCAACTGTCACAGACTCAACCTCTAAATTGCTTGGAGCAACTCAATATAAAGGTCAGTTAAGCCATTTAAGAAGGAGGTTCCTTGTGGTGGTATAAAAAAAAAGAAAAAGAAAAAAAAAAAAGACCAAATGATGTCCTTTGCAAAGACTGTGCTTAAATATCCCTGCAAAATGAAAAGCCCACTTCAATCTCAATAGAATTCCTTGTAAAGCCAAATATACACTTTGGCTGTAACTTTAATGCTGTTGTAACCCTTATGCATCACTATTGAGTTAGATCCATCTCATGGTGACCCCGTGGGAGTCAGAGTAGTAGATTGTGCTTCATAAGTTTTTCAGTAAGTTATTTCTTAGTAGCTCAACAGGCTTTTCTTCTGAGATGCCTTTGACTGGGAATGACTTCTCCCCTGATAGTCAGTAGCTGAGCATAAACTGTGACAACCAGGAAACTGTGATGCTCTTATTAAGAATAGAAATAACACTTATCATCATCAAGTTAATTCTAACTCACAGCAGCCCCGTGCTACAGAATGGAATTGTTCCATAGGAGTTCTTAACTATAACCTTTACAGAAGCAGACGACTTAGTCTTTTAACTTTTAGTATAGCTGATTGAAAACCACTTACACCAGACACCCCCTATGTCCCTTCCATCGCTATTGTTGTCATGATGTGCCATAGAGTCAAAACTAATAGCTGACTAGCTAGTGGGTTTTCAGAGGCTGAAAATCGCACTGGGAAAAATTGTCCATTATTCTCTCGTAGAGCAATTGGTAGATACGGACTGCCTGCATTTGAGTTCCTTACACACTAGGCCACCTATTATGTACCATCAAATTTTCAGAAGCAGTAAATCATGTGAAAGGAGATTGCACACCTTGCTTCAACGGAGCAGTTAGTGGATTTGAAATGTCTGCCTTTGGGATTGCAGTGCAGCTCCTTACTAGGCCACTTATTAGGGAACAATTAAGTATACAACTGCTAAAGCTAGTCTGTCCTGTCTATATGTATGAATTTAACATACATTCTTTCACAAATAGTGAATTTTGGCCTCCAATTTCTTTCAGACAATAGTTTATTACAACAGCTATTTTAGTCTCAAATTTGCCATCTGAATTTTAAAAATCTGTTTATTGCATGATTGTATTGCAACATTACTCCAGACATACTGTTCTGTTAACTAGATTCCTCCCTGTCTTTCCCTTGTTTATAAAACCTTCCTTCCCCAAACATTTAATGTAACATTATTCTTAAAGAGAGAAGTCAAACCGAGAAATCACATGACTCACCACATTTCAGAACCTTTTCTCACCTCGAAAAATGCAGTCAGGCCTTCGTTTTGTAAACTAATTGTCCTTAGCACTTAGTGCTATAAAAAGAGCGGGAACATGAACATCAAGTTGACATTTGGGCATTTTCTCCCTGTGAAAAAATATTATGGAAGTGAAGTTTTGCAGGCTGACCTGACACTTCCATTCATCTGCTTCCCAAGTATGCTCTAAACTTGTACCTTTCCTTTCAGTCCTCTCCCTCCTACCCCATTACTCTTAGTTAATATAACCTATTTCACCTGCTTTCTCTTTCCTTTGAAAGGCAATTTTAGCAGGCAGGCTTTTTCAATCTTCCATGAACTTCTCATCATTTACCTTTCTTCCATAACCCTCCTCAAGTACCCAGTATGTTAACACGGTCAACTGTTTTCACACAGCAAAGAAGTGCAATACGCCAACAATGTCAGAGCTCTCAAGTGTCACATCTTCCAGGAGGATAATTCCATTTTAAAAGATGAGTACATTGCATAGTAAAGTGCACTGGTGGGATGGGGATTGTATAACATTGAAAGAATGTGTTTTTATTTTTTCTTTTCAAAGAAAAAGTGAAATGGGGGAGGGGTGGGCAGGGAGGAAAATATGCAACAATGAATTAAAGGAAATCCAAAGTCTCTATAAACTTTCAATAAAATCTCAAAAAAAGAAAAAAGATGAGCACATGAAAGAGCCATATTAAACTGAAAGAAATTAACTGCTGATGATAGAGAGATTTCTGAATAAATGGCTTTCCCAATGTCCTTAAAATCACATATTATGTAAGTGGTACTGATTTGGCTTATTAATTTGCTGTTGTTGTTAAGTGCTGTTGAGTGGAGTCTCATAGTGACTCTATGAACAACAGATTAAAACCCTGCCCTATTCTGTGCCATTTTCTTCATCTCTGACTACCTGAGCCCATTGCTGCGGTCACTGTGTCAGTCAATCTTGTTGAGGGGTCTTCCTCTCTTTCACTGAACCTGCACGTTTCCAAGTATGATGTCCCTTCCCAAGGAAAAGCCCCTTCAAACAACATGCACAAATTATGTGAGATGAAACTTCTCCATTCTTGGGTCTAAGAGGAGATTGCCTATCCTTCTCCCATGGAGCAGCTGGTGTACTCAAACCGCATTCTTATGGGATTTCAGTGCAGCTTCTTACTACTAGGCCAGCAGAGCTTCCTTGAATGGAGAAAGGATACCTTTCATGATTTTAAACCATACAGTGTTCCCCTGCTGTGTTGATAACAGCTTCTTGGTCTAATTGCAGGTTTCATATGAGCACAATTAAGTGTTCTGGGATTCACATTCTTCTCAATATTAGCCATAATTTTTATGATCTACATATTTGAATGTCTCTCTATAGTCAAGAAAACATGAATTTCTTCTAGCATTCTAGGTTTTCAGCCAAGACTCATTTGACATCAGCAATGATATCCCTGTTGCCAGTACCTCTTCTAAACCCAGCCTGAACTTCTGGGATTTCTCTGTCAATGTACTGTTCTAGGCATTTTAAAATAATCTTCAGCAGCATTTTATTTGCATGTGACATTAGTAATATCATTTGATAATTTCCATATTCTCTTGTATCACCTTTTTTGGTAATTAGAACAAATATGGATCTCTTCCAGTCAGTTGGTCAAATAGTTGTCCTCCATATTTTCTAGCACATGATGGGTGAACTGCATCTGTTAATTGAAACATGTCATTTGGTATCTCAATTCTTCTCCTGTCATCCTTAGTCATTACCCAGCTCTCATATGCATTCCAAGCAACCAAAAAGACCATGGCCTGAATCAGGCACAACGTAGTCCTCAAACTGACATCATTACTTCTCTATAATTTGAAGAGTTTCCTGATTACAGACTTTCCTATACCTAGACCAAGAAGCTGTTCAACAGAGCAAGGGAAACTTCATGGTTTAAGATTAGGAAAGGTTTGTATCAGGGTTGTATTCTTTCTCTGTTATCTATTTAATTACATGCTGAGCTTGAAAATATTAAAAGAGCTGGATTGTATGAACAAAAATGTGGCATCAAGATTGGAGGAAGACTCATTAATAACCTTTGTTATGCAGATTATACAACTTTGCTTTGCTTAAAGTGAGGAGGACTTGAAGCACTTTCTGCAGAAGGTTTCTACAGCCTTCAATAGGGATTACATCTCAACATTAAGAAAACAAAAATCCTCACCACTGGACCTATAGGCAACATTATGATTAATGGAGAAAGGATTCAGACCGTCAAAGATTTTTGTCTTACTTGGATCTGTAATCAATATACTTGGTACCAGCAGTTAGGAGATTAGCAGATGTATTGGACTCTCATTATTAGGATAAGAAAATTGTCATGAAAGATGAGTCATATACTTATTTCCTAATGCATGCTTAGAAAGGTGGAGGGACAATGCAGGAGAGAAAGACCCAGATGAGATGGGTAGATATAGTAACTGAAGTAATGAGGGTATGTCAGAGACAGTGAAATTGGCTGAAGATAGAGCAGAATTCAGAGCTATTGTGCATAGGGTTACTGTGAGACACAAGTAACTCGATGACACATAACAACAACAATACTGTTTAAATGCAATTCATTTTAAAAAAATAAATTGGTTTTTGTTTCCTTATCATGATCATTTGTCTGTCTGTCACAACTGTGATTGTTGTGTGTTGCTGTGATGTTGCAAGTTATGTCACTGGCATTTCAGATACCTGCAAGATCACTCATGATGGACAGGTTTCAAGAAAGTTTCCAGATTGAGATGGATTAGGAAGAATTAGTTATTTAATTCAGAAAATACTGGCCAATGAAAACCTTATAAATGGCAGTAAAATATTGCCGGATAAACTGCCAGAATATGTGCACCTCAAATTGAAAGGCACTTAAAACACGACTGAGGAAGAGATACCTCCTCAAAGTAGAGTCTCCCTTGATGACTGAAATTGAGTAAAACATTCAGCATCTTCATTTGGTGATGTGACACAACTCAAGATGAAAAGAAACAGCTGCAATCAGCCATTAATAATTAGAACACAGCATTTACAAATTATGAATCTAGTAGAAATGTGAGTTGTAAAAATTAAATGATATGTATAAAGATGATTATCTGAGGCTTTGGTGAGCTGTCTCGGCCATTTTGATTAGAATAATCATATGATCTACTATGTCAGGAATTACAAATCAAAGAGAAATGGCATCATATTCATCCCCAAAAAGAATATTTCAAGACTGTCAGTGATAGGTTAATGTCCATACACCTACAAATATGGTCAGTTAAAACTAGACTTGAAGATTTTTCTCATTCTGGCAGTCTGAAATTTAGCAAACATGAAATTAAGATGCATAACTGGTGATCAAAATGTTTAAGTTGGAAACAATAAGTAGTTAGAAAATTAGATCTTGTTGCTATAAAAGACTCCAGAGATTGTTTAGTAGATCTTTGTAAGACCACAGATATATTTATCAGAAATACCTTTGTTCAACAACATAAACAGCAATTACCCATGTGGACCTTGCCAGATAGAATACACGGGAATCCTATTTATTACCTGTGTGGAAAGAGACAGCGGAGACACTCAATATCACTACTTAGAACAAGATGGAGGACATTCTGAGGAACAGACCATCAAATACTCATATCCAAGTCCAATTTGAAGCTGAAGAAAATGGATACAACTCCACAAGAGCAAAGATAACGTTGACTATGCTTCTGAATTTAGAAACCATCTGATTAAATTGATTTGACACATTCAACACTAATGATGATATCAAGGACATCATACATGAAGAAAAAAAAGCTCGTCAATGTCAGAACAGACTCTGATAACTTGCTCTTGAAAGTAGAATAGCTCAAAAAGTGGAAGAAATGATTACGTAAAAGAACTAAACAGAATATTTCAAAGGGCACTTCTAAAAGCAAAGAATATTACTCCAGATAAAGGCCTAGAGTTAAAAACTCAAAGGGAAGAACATGTTCAGCATTTCTCAAGCTGAAAGAACTGAAGAGAGAGAGGGGCGGTGGAAATCATGCCCTGAGTTGCAATACTGAAGAACTCTATGGGTACAGAAATGTATTGAACGGCACAAGAAGCATCAAAAGGAGATAGAAGGAAGACATAGTGTCACCGTACTAAAAAGAATTGATTGCCTTTTCACCTTTTAAGGAGGTAGCATATAATCAAGAGCTGAAAGTACTGAAGGGAAAATTTCAAACTGTACTGAAGGTATTGGAAAAAAGGCTATGGGAACTGACAGTGTACCAACTGAGGTGTATCAACACGAAAATGCACTGCTGAAAGTGCTATCTCATCTATACCAAGAAACCTCATTAACCTAGTAAAAAGATCCATATTTGTGCCCGTAGGAAAGCAATTCAACAGAGTAAGATATTACTGAACCAAATAATATCACATGCAAGTAAAATTTTCATGAAGATAATTAAAGAACAAGTGTAGCAGTGTGTATACATGAAGCTGCCCGAAATTCAAAATGAATTCAGAAGAGAATGTGGAAGGAAGGGCATGATTGCTGACTCTAGATGGATCTTGATTAAAAGTAGAGGATACTAGAAAGATGTTCACTTATGTTGTTTTGACTATGCAAAGGCATTCAACAATGTAGATAATAACAAATTATGGATTGCACTAAGAAGAATGAGAATTCAAGAACAGTTGCTTGTGTCCATATTAACAGATACACAGGCCAAGACACAGTCATTCAAATGGTAAAAGGGAATACCACAAGTTTTAAAATGAGGAATGGTATATGCCAGCCAGTGCTGTATACTTTCAGAATACCTAGTCAATCTGTATGCTAAGCAAATAAGTGGAGAAATTTAACTAGATGCAGAAGAATGTAGCATCAAGACTGGAAGAAGATTTATCAAGATCCTGTGATAAGCAGATGGCACAACCTTATTTGCTTAAAGTTAAGAGACTTGATGTATTTACATCAAGACAAAAGACTACAGCCTTCAGGATGGATCACATCTCATTCATAAAACTAAAAACCTCCTACTCATTGGCATCGAGTAGGAACCAACTCCTCAACTGACTTTCTAGCAGTTATTTGAAGGCTGTAAATAACAGAGAAGGAGATCTTCCATCTTTCTCCCAGAGTCCTAGTAGATTTGGATTACTGCAGAAGGTTAACCCTTGCATTAGCAATGCAGCTCCCTAAGAACTAGACCACTAGAGCTCAAAAATTCCCCCAACTGAACCAATACACAATGCCAGATTAACAGAGAATAGATTGACTTTTCAAGGATTACATTTTTCTTAATACCACAGTCAACATCAGTGGAAGAAGTTGTGAAGATCTCAAAGGAGGTATCGTATTGGGCAAATTGCCTGTAAAGGACCTCCTCACCATTTTGGTCACTTTGAGGACTAAAGTGCTTCTGACCTAAGACATGTTGTTGTGTTTATGTGCTGTAGACTCGGAACTGACTCATAATTGAGCTTCCAGTGGGTTTTTAGAGGTTGTAAATCACAAAGGAGGAGACTGCTCATCTTTCTCCCTTGAAACAGCTGGTGGGTTTGAACCACATGCTGTTGGTTTGCTAGTGTAACTCCTTAGCACTAGGGCACCAGAGCCCCTGTTCAAAGACACAGTATTTTAAATTATCTCACATGCTAGTGAATATTGGACAATTAATAAAAAGTATTTATGTCTTTAAAACATGGCATTGGCACAGAATATCTAATAGACTATGAGATTCCAGAAGAATCTGCAAATTTGCCTTGGAAAAGGTACAACCAGAATGTTCCATAGACGGAGCAATGGAGAAATGCCATCTCACTCATATGCATTGGGCATGTTTTTTAGGAGGGAGCACCGGTAGCGCACTAGACAGAGAGTTGCACTGCCAACCCAAAGGCTGTCGGTTCAAATCTTCCAGTGGTTTCAAGGGGAAAATATAAGTCGTTTCCTCCCAAGTGGCCTACAGCCTCTGAAAACCTGCTGTGTGGTCAGCTATGAATTGGTTCTGACTCAACAGCAATAAAAAACAACAATCTCTGCAGAAGAAAGGACATCATGCTTGGAAAAAGTGTCAGTGAAAAAGATTTCATCTTCAATGATACGGAGTGACATAGTGACTCCAAAAACAGGTTCAAACATGAAAAGGTTGTGGGGATGATGCAGGCCTAGGTAGTGTTGCATTCTGTTGTATGTAAAATTTGGAACTAACTAAACAGCGCCTAACTATAGCAAAATGGTTTAAAACATCAATTCTTATTTTCCAAATAATCATTTCTTGATACCATTGCCCCAAAGTTATAATAATTCTGTGTTGACTAATAGGAGAGACTTACACACTGTAGTTTAAAAGAGATGAAAAAATAATATCAAATATTAATGTAAAATAAGGGTAAATGGGTTTTTTTCATACCATTTTCCTGGACAAAAACTACTGGCATTGGAGAACAAATAACATGGGTGCCTTCATGAACTCTTCCTTTACTATTAATGATTAAATCAATTATTCATGCTCAGAGACATAATAATAGAGGGATAAGAGACTCAAAAGGCAGCTCATCTAAAAAGCAATAATATATAACACATTCTGTTGTGGGAAATGGCTGAGACAAAAATTTCCATATAAAAACGCTCATTCCTACAATAATATGACTTTTCTGACACATTTTCTTACAGTTTTCTTATGCTAGTGGCAAGAGCTTAGCCCAGTTTTAACATAAATAGTATTCTACCACCCTTCTTTAGACAATAAAGATTGAGCAATATGAGATATCATCAAAATGGCTTCTTCGTAACTCTAAAATTAATGAATGGTAAAGGTAAAACACGTATTTTTCTTTTTACATTTTAATAATAGATTCCTGAGACTCTGGATCACTCAGATGGCTAGAAATTAGTAACAAAATAAGTTAGGGGTTTTGAATTCACCTTGAGCCATCTCAAGGGGTGGAGGGAAGGGAGGAGGCTGGCCATATACATTTGGAAGGTCACAACCACCAAATCCTCATGGTGCTCAGTTCTACACTCACAATGTGTTGAGGAGTCCGAATCTATTTTATGATAACTGGTTGGCTGATTACTAGTATTTTGAGACAGGGTAATAGCACAACATAAAGCTGTATCAGTAACTGGGGTGGGGAGGGGGGGACCAAGAAAAAGAAAGAAAAGTAAATTATTTCAGTGTTCCAAGTGAACTCTTGTGGCCTAATGGATAAAGAGCTGTGCTGCCAAACCAAAGGTTGTTGTTACAAATCCTGCAGTTGTTCTACAGGAGAAATATGGGCAAACCATCCCTCACTAGTGCAGTTTACAACCTCTGAAAACCCACTGAAGGGTCGGCTTTCAGTTACTTGTAGTCACATAAACAATATTTGAATGCTCTAGTCAAAAGGCACAAAAAATTAGACTGGTAACACAACAAAAAATCCCCTTCTATATTTTTTATAAGAAACATATGTAAAGCATGTTGTTGTTGTAGGCCATCTAGTCACAGCTGACCCATAGCTGACACTCCAGTGGGTTTTCAGGGTCAATAGATTGCCTAGGAAGAGATAAGGATGTTCCTATCCCTAAAACATAAGGATGTAAAAAGGATGAAAGTTAAAACAAACAATCACATACCCAGCAAATATGAAATAGCTATAAAAGTATCAAAACTTATTGAAAAGGTTGTTGCTGTGTACCATTGAGTCCCAACGGAGTCATAACTGACTATCCAGAGGGTTTTCAGAGGATGTAAATCACATAGGAGGTGATTGCCTACCTTTCTTCCACAGAGCAGCTGGTGGATTCAAACCACATCCTTCAGGTTAGCAGCACAAACTCTTACCCACCAAACCACCTGAGCTCCCTCAAAAGGTTGTAGCTGTATTAATATCAAACAAAATAGACTACACGTAGCTCTTGATATATGACAAGACTTTGTTCTAACCACTATCTTAAATGGCTTCCAACTTAAGTTAAATACCTCAAATTTTTTTGTTAGTTTTCTAACAAAAAAAGGACTATTATTGTCATCTAGTATCTTTCCAAATCTGATCTTTATTTGTATTGGAAATCTGGAAACATTGCATATAGTCTTACAGATATATTGTATACATATGTGCATAAAAATGTAAAAAAATCAATGATGAATAAGAGTTAAGACATTTTCTCATTTTCAGTTAATAGTTCCTCTTGTGGGAGGATTTGGATCTTCTGGATAGCTTCAAGAAATAAGGTGGAATTTCTTGTCAGAAAATTAGTCAGACTTGTTTCTTGTAGTCTTCCCCCCTTCATATATTTCAAGGTAACATCTCACTGCTTCCTAAATCTGCCTATTGACTTTAGCAAAGCAATCAGCATTTGAGTTCATGTTTTCAAGCAACCAAAGCTTTGATTTAGTTTAAAAACCTAAAAGTATACGACAGTGTTCTGAGCAGTAAATTATAAAACTGAGCATCTGCAAGTGAACATCTGAGAATGATAAAATCAGCACTGTAAAATTGTATGTAGTACATTTTAATAACAAGATACACAGAAAAGAAACACTATTCTAAATGTGGTTTATTGTACCTCAAATATAATGTAAAAGGTCATTACGAAGACAGAAGAGGGAGGAAAAAACCCAAGGTGGATGTTAGAAGAGACCCTGAAGCACAGGATATGAACAGACACTTCACCAAGGAAGACATTCAGATGGCCAACAAGCACATGAAGAAATGTTCAAAATCCCTAGCCCTGAGAGAGATGCAAATCAAGACAACCATGAGATATCATCTCACTCCAGTAAGACTAGCAAAATTTAACAGAACAGCAAGCAACAAATGCTGGCGAGGTTGTGGAGAGACTGGAACCCTTATTCACTGTTGGTGGGAGTGTAAAATGGTGCAACCGCTATGGAAAGCATTGTGGCGCTTTCTCAAAAAGTTGCAAATAAAGATACCATTTGACCCAGCAATTCCACTACTGGGAATAGACCCTAAAGAGACCATAAATGATCCAAGTAGATATATGTATACCCATGTTTATTGCAGCTTTGTTTACAACAGCAAGGAGTTGGAAACAACCTAAATGCCCACCAACAAACGAATGGGTAGAGAAGCTGTGGTATATTCGCACAATGGAATACTATGCTGCATTGAAAAACAAGGAACTCATGCAATATTATTCAAAATGGGTGACCCTGGAGGACATTATGCTGAGTGAGGTATCTCAGTCACAAAGGGACAAATGCTATATGGTGCCACTGTTGTAGAATGAGGCTGGCTTTGGGGTGGGGGTAAGACTGAGAAAAACTGGATTAAATATGTTTACGGCACTGAAGTCTATGGGGGAGAGAATAGTCTAAAAGTATTATATTTTAGGGCATTATTTTTATTGTAGGAGTACGCAATGAGGGTTGCAGAGTGGGTTATATTTGGGGGTAGGGGATGGGGTTTGGGGAGGTGCGGGGGGATTGTGTACCAATGAGGGAGTTTTCCTTTTGCTCTTCAAGGAGAGGAGCAAACGGGGAGGGGGGGTGAGGTGGGATGGGCGGGGAGAATGGTGCAACAATGAATGAATGGAATTCCAAAATCTCTGTAGATTTTCATTGAAATGAAAAATAAACAAACTAAATTAATAAAAAAAAGAAGAGACCCTGAAAATTGCAAAGGGAAGAAAGCAGGAAATTAAAGAGCTGACCACAAGATTTCAAAGGGCTACCTGGGAAGACAAAGCTAAGTATTATAATGAAATGTACAAAGTATTGAAGTCAGAAAATCAAAAGGGATGATCTCACTTGATATTTCTTAAGCTGAAGGAACTGAAGAACAAATTCAAGCCCCAAGTGGCAATACTTAAGGATGTTATGGGCAAAATATTGAATGATCCAGGCAGCATTAAAAGAAGACAGAAGTAGTACACAGAATCATTGCATAAAAATTAATTAGCTGACACCAAAGAGTTTCATGAAACTATATATGACCTAACTTGGAAGGAGGAGTGGCATCCACTTCCATAATAGCTTGCCTCCGGAAACCGTAGGAACCTTGAGAGAGAAGGCACCCAAGTGTCGAGGACTATCCTTCATAGGGTCGCTAGGAGTCGCTGGCAACTCGACAGCACTTAACAACAACAATAACATATATGACCTAGAAGCAATAGTGATGAAGGAGGAAGTTCAAGCTCCTCAGAAGGGTTGAGCAAAAAAACAAGGCCCTAGAAATTAACTGATGAGTACTAGTTGGCATATTTCAACAAACAGATGCTGCCCTTCACATGCTCACCAGGTTGTACCAGGATATCTGGAGGACAACTACCTGGCCAACTGACTGGAAAAGATCCATATTTAGTCTCATTCCAAAACAAAAGGTGATCCAACAGACTGTAGAAGTTATCTAATAATATCATTAATATCACATGTAAGCAAAAGACTGCTAAAGATCTTAAAAAAATTACTAAAACTGTACATCAAACAGAGAATTGTGAGAAGTATAAGCTAGATTTAGAAGAGGCCATAATACTAGTGACATCATAGCCAATGTCAGATGATCTTGGCTGAAAGCAGAGAGTACTAGAAGAATGTCTATCTGTGTTTCATTGACTATGCAAAGGCATTTGACTGTGTGGATCACAACAAATTGTGGCTAACGTTGAGAACAATAGGAGCCCCTTATTGTACTCCTGTGAATCCTGTACTTGGATCAGGAAGAAGTCATCAGAGCAGAACAGAGAAACACTGCATTGTGCGAAAGAAGTGTGTCAGGAATGCATCCTGTCTCCATACCTTTTCAATCTATATGAGGAACAGATCATTCGGGAGGTTGGACTTTATGAGGAAGAATGTGGCATCAGGAAGACTCATCAACAACTTGTATTATGCAGATGACAAGATCTTGCTTGCCAAAACTGAGGAGGACCTGAAGCATTTTCTGTGGAAGGTTAAGGCCTTCAGTTTCCATGTAAATCCATGTTCAACAGCAAGAAGACAAAAATTCACCACTGGTCCAATTGGAAGCACTATGACGGCTGTAGAAGAGATTGAGATTGTTCACAATTCCAGCTTGCTTCTTTGTACAATCAACACTCTTGGCACCAGCACACAGGAAATCAAAAGGTGGATTGCACTGAGGAAAAACTGCTGTCAATTATTTCTCTAGAGTGTTAAAGAGCAACGATGTCAGCCAAGAGTTTCTGGAGACAAGCCATTTCGGAAGTGAATGCTGCTCTTGCTTCCAGGCTTGTTTTAGTCGGGAAGCTCCAGCAAAGACAGTTACAGATATACAGGTATGTTTGTGATGCCTAGATATTTGTTGTGAGATATCTATGTTGTGAGATATCTATGTTGTGAGATATATATGTTATGAGATATATATGTTATGAGAGATAGAGATAGAGATAGAGATATTTATATAAATGTTTGTGAGATATGTATAAGTTTGTGAGATAGATAGATAGATGTATGTTTGTGAGAGATTGATATACACATTTGGTTTTTGGGTTTTTTCTTTTTTATTATTAATTTTAATGGAAGTTTACAGAGACTTTGGATTTCCATTCATTCATTCATTGTTGCATTTTTCTCCCTGTTCACTCTTCCCCCATGACTCCCCAGTTCCCTCCTCTCTTTAAAAAAAGAAAATAAAAATTATTTCATTGTTATACAATCCCTTCCCCCAAGTCTACTCCACTATGCAGTCTTTGTGCTGGACTCTTGTCCATTAATACCAATAATAACCTTGGCAATAATACCAAATCACATATCCCTTTTAAACAGTTCTCTTCCTCATCTGTTTCAATACAGTATACAAATTTATCCTATCTTTCTCAGTCTCCCCCAATCCAGTCCTGTTTTACAACAGTTGCACTATACAGGATTTGTCCTTTTGTAACTGAGATATTTCACTCAGCATAATGTCCTCCAGGGTCACCCATTTTGTATACTATTTCAAGAGTTCCTTGTTTTACAAAGCATAGTATTCCATTGTATGAATATACCACAGCTTCATTAAATAAAAGCTTGGAAGAACTCTAGAAGTCCTAATCCACAACATAAACAGTCTTCCAAACATACTGGAAAATCTACAACCAGGAGAGGATAAAATAGATGAATGGGACCTTCTAATAATCAAACCCCTATACTTTGGGCATGTGGTCAGGAAGAAATGGTCCTTGGAGAAGGACCTCATCCTTGGACGGGTGGAGGGACAGTGCAGGAAAGGAAGACTCAAATGAGATGGACTGACACAGTAACTAGGGTCATGGGGGTAGATGTGTCAGTGACCATGAGTCTGGCTCAGGATAGGGCAGGGTTCAGAGCTGTTATACATAGGGTCACTCTGTAAGCAACTCGACAGCACTTAATCACAATAACATATGTGTATATTTCAGACGCCAAGAGATATATACCAGAAGGCTTTCTGTTGTTGAATACTTAGCTCAGTCAATAAAGAAGATAACATATTCTGCTGATTAAGGATGAATTTTAATTAATGTCAGATATGATGACATTTTTTTTTCCTCAGGCAACAGATTAATGAAAACTCAGTTGGTTTGGATCAAAAATCCCTATGATTAAACAAAACAACTGGTATATGTCACAATTTAAAAATTAGTTATTCACATGGAAACTGATCATAAATGTATTACAGAAAGAAATTATTGACCCAAGTATCTAAAATAAAGATATTTATTTGAGCTATATTTACGTAATTTAGTTGAGATGATGTTTGACATATACCCTGCCTATGTTTCTTTTTCTCTTTGATTTGAAAGCCTTTTGAGTTAAAACAAGTTACTGGAGTTGTCGTGTGTGTGCTTCTTGCTTTTATCTTACATTTTACCTTTGTTATTGGTATTATTCCACTGGAATTATTACCATGGTGATAAAAGTAGTATCTTCAGCTTTTATTGTTTTGGGGGTCAACAAGTAGCCTGTTTGATGACATCTTATATTATTCCGGTTTTATTGTCTAAGAGGAATGATAAACACCTTATGAAGTTTAGAAAGGAAGAAGCTTGCCACTAAAGTAAGAAAAACAAAGTCTGTGGGGGAAAGAAAGCATTATTACAGGAATGAACTTTTAAAGAAAAGAATCTTTTTACTAGGTATGGCTCATAGCAGAATGTATTATATATTGCTGCTTTATTTCTTGCCCTTTTTTTAACCTTAAGTAAACATTGCTCAGTTCACATGATTAGTGGATGTAGGGCAATCAAAAGAAAATAAAACAAAAATTCTAACTTTTTTAAAATGACGAGCTTATTCTAAAATTTATAAGGAAGTGCAAAGTTCCAATAAGAGCCAAGAAACATTTGATGAAAAAGAACAAGATGAACAAATGTTCTTAGCAGATATTAAGACTTATCATAAAGCTATGATCATTATACAAGGGTGAGCAGGGTGTAGAGACACACAAATACATCAATGGGATAAGGTAAATTGTCCAGAAACAGATTTTATATATGACAAAGGTGGTATTTCAGGTTAGTGAGAAAATGAATAGAGTTTTTTTAAAAAAAGCAAATCCAAAAAAAAAAAAATGTCAAGACACAGAGATTGAAGGATTAATGGAAATCAGAGTTATGGTAAGGATATAGGAAAAGCATGAGTACATTGTGGGCATTTGAAATGAATGTTATTGAACAAAATCTATAGGAATGGTTCAATGAAAATTGATTTGATTTATAAACTTTCAGTCAAACTGCAATTAAAAATTATTGGAAAATTACTGCTGGTGCATTACGTTAAATATATATAAAACAAACAAACCAAAGATCTATTAATATACAAATCATGTGCAAACATTGAATTCCAGGTGGGTTAAATGGCTAAATGTGAAGGGCAAAATTATAGTTATTATGCAATAAAGGAAACAATGAAATACACCCTGGCTTCACTTCCTCCAAGACATATTTGGTGTTTTTGGCAGTTCAAAGAAAAATGAGTACTCTTCTACAACACTACAATTCAAAGACATCAATTCAATTATCCTTATATGTGATCCAACTTTCTGATGCACTGGTAGCAACTGAAAAAAAAAAGTGGCTTGAATTAAGAGCACCTTGGTCTTTAAACTAAAATCCTTGCTCTTTAGCACTTTAGAGATTTCTTGAAAACACATTAACTGAGGCAGCACATATTTTAATTCCTTGGCTGCGGGTACAAAGGGTATGATTGTGGATCCAAGAAAAGAAAATTATTGGTAACTTCAGTCTTTTCTCCATCTGAGGAGAGGTGTGGCGTTAGGATTGGTGGACGATCTATCAACAATCTGCGTTATGCAGATGACACAACCTTGCTCGCTGAAACTGAGGAGGACCTCATGCACTTACTGCAGAGGGTCAA
>NW_006399881.1:2261260-2270869 GCF_000299155.1 Elephantulus edwardii
GGATGCGTGTGTCAGAGGCAATGAGATTGGCACAGGATAGAGCACGGTTTAGGGCTGTTGTACATGGGGTCGCTATGTGTCGCAGATGACTCGACGGCATATAATAACAACAACAACAACAACATGATGATATTGGTCCTACTGGTCCATTGGTGATGATTTTTGTTTTCTTGACATTGAGATGCAATCCATATTGAAGTCTGTAGAGTCTTTGATCTTCTGCAGCCAAGTGTTTGAAGTCCTCTTCACTTTCAGCAAGCAAGGTTGTGTTATCTGTGTGACGCAGGTTGTTGATGAGTCTTCTTTGAATCCTGATGCCACATTCTACCTAATATCTAGATAGATAGTGTGGTGTTAGGACTTTTGAAAATGAGTTTTCTAAACATTGTATTAGCCTCCTCTGAAGGTTTTATCTCCAGCTGCCTCAACTTAAGACATATAGTTCACCTCTGATCTGCATCTTCTATCAACAAAAGCTCTGGTACCAATATAAGAGGGAGATCTGGCCAAACTGTAGAGAGTCTTGCAAAGTGTAACCTGACAGAGCCCTAAAGATGGAGCCAGAGTTATAGGCTTTGCTTCTGAGTGATTGAAGGAAGAGCTTAATTGTGACTGCTATCATATGTTGTTTACTATCTTATTGAACTTTGCTATTGTTAATGATAGTGAATGTATGGAGATATAGGAAACCTCCAATACTGCTGATGGGAATATAAAATGGTGCAACTACTACTGAAAGAAGTTTGATGCTTCCTTAGAAAATGGGAAATAAAAATATTATTTAATACAGTTATCCTATATATATCCCAAAGAAATAAGAGCTGTGACACAAACAGATACTCACTCATGTTCATAGCAGCATTATTTACAATAGCAAGGAGATGGAAGCAACTCAAGTTCATCAACAGATAAATATATAAACTATGATGTAGTCACACAACGTAGTACTATGCAACATTGAACAGCAATAAAGAATTCAATAAACACTGCATAACACAGATCATCTAGAATAGGTTATGCTGATTCAGTAACAGATAAGTGAATCATAAACGGTCAAATATTATATAAACCACTAGCTGAGGAAGACCTGCTGCAGTAGGTCAAAGGACTGTAGTCTTCAATATGGTTTGAAGCTCAGCATCAAGAAGACAATGATTCTCACCGCTGGATCAATTGGCAGCACCATGATAGATGGAGAAGAAATTGAGGTTGTTAACAGTTTCAGCTTATTCAGCCAGACAATCAACAGTGTTGGCACCAACAGTCAGGAAATCAAACAACAAATTGTACTGGGAGCCTCTGCTGTCAGGGGCCTCTCCAGAGTACTGAGAAGCAATGATGTTAGTCTAGAAACTAAGGTACACTTGATCCAGGCCATAGTCTTTGCAATTACGTGCTATGCATCACAGAGATGGACATTAACCAAGAATGACAGAAGAATTGATGCCTTTGAGTTGTGGTGCTGGAGAAGAGTCTTGAGCATACTATGGACCACCAAAAAAACAAATAAGTCTCTGTCTTGAAGAGAGTGACACCAAGTTTCTCCTTGGAGGCTAGGATTTTGAAGCTCTGTCTCACATATTTTGTACATGTGGCCAGAAAGGACCAGTCCTTGGAGAAGGACATCATGCTTGGAAGGGTGGAGGGACAGCACAGGAAAGGAAGACCTCGGATGAAATTGATTGATACAGTGACTAAGATGATGAGGATAGCAACTCGATGGCAACAACAACATTATAAAAAAATTAAAGATTAAAATCATTATTGGATGATGACTAGAGATAGAAAAGGAAGGAGAGGAGAGCAAAAAACTAGTAAAGTTAACAGATTTGTATGGATGAAGGGAAAGGCAACACACATTAAAGGGATAATCAGCACAATATTGATAAATAAAGGAAAGAGAAAGGTATAGAAAGATTGATGGAAGTCATTATTATAGGAAGGAAATGGGGGAAATGCAAATTACATGTTGAGTATTGAAATTAATATCACGAAACTAAAAGTATATTAATTGTCAGCATCATTATTCATGATAAAAAGATTGAAATTGTTAATAGTTTTAGTTTGCTTGGCTCCACAATCAACACTTTCGGTACCAGCAACCAGGAAATCAAGAGACAAATTTCATCAGGAAAGTCAGCTGTCAGGGATCTCTCCAGAGTACTGAAGAGCAACAACATCAGGCTGGAGCCTGAGGTACGCCTGATCCAGGCCATTGCTTGCTATGCATCTGAGAGCTGGACAATGACTAGGGATGATAGAAACAGAACTGATGACTTTGAACAATGGTGCTGGAAAACAGTGTTGAATATACCATGGACTGCTAGGAGAACAAACAAGTTCATCCTAGAGAGGGTAAAACAAGGCTGCTCCTTAGAGGCAAGGTTTCTAAAGCTTCATCTGACATACTTTGGGCATGTTACAAGGAGAGACCAGTCCTTGGAGAGGGACATCATGCTTGGGAGGGGTGAAGAGACAGCACAGTTGAGGAAGACCTTGATAAGATGGATTGATTCAGATTGGGGTAATGGGAGTAGGTGTGTCAGAGACAATAAGGTTGACACAAGATAGAGCAGAGTTTAAGGCTCTTGTACATAGGGTTGCTTTGGGTTGCAAGTGAGTCGATGGCATGTAACAACAACCGCCTAGGGCAAATGTTTTATATTTCAGTAAATGGGTTTTTTAGATTTTTTAATTTATTTTCATATAGTAATATCTTTACAATATATTTCCTTCGTATACATTTTTCCCTACTAGTTTATTTATTAAATTCTAATACAAATTTGAACAAATTCTTTCAATTTCTCTCCCCCCTCCCACCCATCAAATTGTACAACCCAATGATTACTATCCTCTTCCCCCTGCACATCCACATCTCTCTGTTTCTAGCCTCTCCCACCCCTCCTGGATCCTTATACTACTTCTACAATAACAGTTTTATACAATATTTATCCTTGTGGGACTGAGTTAGTTCACTCAGCATAATGCTCTCCAGTCCCTCCCAAGTTAGGTAATAATTTACAAAGTTATTGCTTCTGCGTGCTGCATAGTATTCCATTGTGTGAATGTACCATAGTTTCTCAATCCATTCATTTGTGGTTGGACATTTGGGCTGTTACCATATTCTTGCGATGGTGAGTAATGCTGCTATGAACATTGGCTAAATGTTTTACAGGGAGTTCTGGTGGCCTTGTGGTAAGAAACTGTGCTGCAATCCCAAAGGCAAGTGATTTGAGTCCACCAGCTGCTCTGCAGGAGAGGGATGGGCAATCTCCTCCCATGCAATTAACTGTTTCTGAAAACCTACCAGAGGATTAGCTATGGATTGGTTCCAATTCTATGGCACACAACAACAAATGTTTTATACTTGACTTTCCTATAAAAGCACTTGGACAACTTCTCTGTGGTTACATACACTTTATTTATTTTTGAGGCAGAGCTGGTCTGAACAAGAAGGAATAAGCAAGTGTATCAGTCTCCTCATGAGGGTAATATCATCTCCAACTCTGTAAAAAGAAAAAATCCAAGGTGTTGAGAGTGCAGATGCCCAGCAAAACCTTTCACTATTGCATTCAAACACCTCATTCTTTCTTTCTTTCTTTCTTTCTTTTGTTTCCCTGGCAACAACTAACCTTGGCTTCTGCCTGTTCATCATCTGTCTGTTCCATTTCATAATTCATAACACTTCAAGTCAGGCTTCTTGTTCCAGGAAAGAATTTTTGTCCCCATTCCATCTTTGGCCACTAAAGTAGGACTCCCTCTTTTTCTCTGCCTCCAAATATCCAACCTTGGACATTCTGATACAGGCCTACTAGCATCAGCTAAGATTTGCTAATTACTTTCCAGCATACTGCTACTCTACTCCCAGGTCCAGATCCTGGACCTTCTGTCATTATGTCTGTCTCAGGCTCAACTAAGCTGTAACAGCCAACTTTCCCCAGCTTCAGTGCAGGCAGCAACTACAATAATGCCCCACATCCATGACCTATAGATATTGCCTTAATTGCCACACTTTTAACAGTGAGTGTCAGTTTTCAAAGGAGTTCATAAGGTGCCTATGTTCAGGAGAACAAGATACATTTATGCAAGCAGCACTGCAGTCAAGATTCAAGAAATTTTTCCCACTTTTTTATGACTCTTGTCTGACGAACTTCTACACTCTTCTTTCAAGCCTTGGATTAACTGTCACTTCCCCTCCACTCCATTGGATTAGCTGACCCTACCATGTGCTCCAAAAAAATAACATCCTTTGCTCATTCCTATATCATTATACAGGGCTACAATATAGTTATGTGATCATTAATCTTATTTCCTTTATTAGACAGAGAAGCTCCATCAGAACTAGAAACATGTCTATCTTATTTATCACTGTACTGGCAGCATAGTATCTGAACTAATGGCAATGGAAAAGTAAATATTTTTTAATTAGTGAATGAAATCTTTGTAAGACCAAAGTCGGTAGCTGGGAGGGGCAGTGAGGAGCTAAAATCCTAAGGAAGCCTGGAAATATAGTCAAATGTAGAAACTAAAGTAGAAGGGAAATCTTAGTCATAAGTTGGAACCCAGGTACAAAATCAGAAAAGATCTAGCAGGCAGGCTGATGACATTGAATCTCCAAGTTACTAATCTAACTATAAGGAACGTACAAATGTAAGAAAATATTTGCTTCCAAATCCTAGGGCAAGGCTGAAGCTTTTGAAGGTAATTGTGTCTCATGCAAGTACACAAGTGTAGGGTTCCAAGGAGGTCAACCAGAAGCTCATAGTAAATAGTCAAATCTCTTCCAGCTTTACTGATGCAAACCAAAGACTTTAGGGCTGTTTGAGAAAATAAGCTCATCTCATAAAGCAGTATTACTCAAATCTCTTTTAAAATCAGGCAAGGAATAAATTATGAAGTTATGACTTGGTTATAATGCTCATTCTACTGGCTTGCTTATGACGTCTAGGCCAAATAAGCACTGAAGTTACTTCTCTGCAGAGAAAGCCAGCTCTTATGCTTATTGGACATTCTCTCAAGGCAATTTGACAGAATCCATCACTACCTCCTAATAGTTTCCATTCTTAGCCGCAGAAATTGAGATCATGTACAAACAATTCCTCCCCCACCCCCACCCCTTATAGGCTTCCTGTAACAGATGAGCTCTGGTGGGCTAGTGGTAAGAACCTGTGCTGCAGTTCCAAAGGCAAACAGCTCAAATCCACCAAATACTCTGTGGGAGAAGAATGGGAAATCTCCTCCCGCCCAGTTTACTGCCTTTGAAAACCCACTGGAGGGTCAGCTATGAGTCAGTTGAGACTCAATGGCACATAACAATAGCAACAACACTTAAATTATTTACATTATACTATATACATTAGGAATATGGAATGCTTTCCTGATAAAAAAAGCTTTTGATTTATATTTGATCTTGGGGAAAAGCTGTCATAACAATTACAATAAGCATTACTTATGCACTCATTGCCTTTGGTGGTGGTGGTGTGCGTTTTTGAGTTGGGAGCTGACCCATAGCTGGCCCTCCAGTGGGTTTTCAGAGGCAGTAAATTGCATTGCGTTTTGGCCAATCCCTGTTATTAGCTGCTTTCCCATTGGGTTTCCCAAGCTGTAAATGGCATGGCGGGAAATTGCTCATCTTGCTCCTGCAGAGCCAGCACAGAGCAACTGCCCATGAACTACACCACCAGAGCTCTCTAACATTAATTTGGCAGACACTTTGGAGTTTTCTGCTAAATAATTGTAAAATAATAATAAACATCAAATTGTTTACAATCTAGTATCTTTGTATATGTAGAGACTATCTCTGAAAAGTCACAAAATTATTGTTTGTGATTGTTGTTGTTTTTAATGGTGGTTGCTTTTGAGGACTGGGTCAAGGTGGTTGACAAACAGGAGCCCAGAGGAGCAGGAATTTTCATTGTATACTTGCTTATACCTTTTGTAATTTTTTTTTTAGAGTTACAACTCCATCTTTATTTAAGCCTTATGAGCCTCCTTAGCGTTTTCCACCAACTCGGGGAGCAGAAACTTTCACAGGCTTTGCAATTTTTTGTTTAGGCGCTGTTTTTGTGGGAGCCTTAGTAGCAGCCATTGCAGTCTTTTTAGATGCTTGTTTAGCCTTTTTTGCTTCCTTGGCAGCCCTGATAGCCTGTTCTCGTTGAGCCTTTCTAACTTCAGGTTTTTGATTCCTCTTCACCATTATATCAGCAATAGATGCACCAGTGATGGCCCTTTGGAATTTGACTGCTCAGCAGGTTCTTTTCTTTTGAATTTCTTCCGACTGGCCCTTTTTGTGCTTCCTTCTGTAAAGGACAGTCCAATTGATCTGCCGTGGGTTCCTTTTGGAAAGGAAAGCCGACTCGCATTTTGCATTAAGAAACTGGAACACCTTTCCGTCGATCCTGGCGTAGCGCCTCCCGTGCCCGGGGTAGATCTTGTACCCACTGAAACTGCACAGCTCGACCTTCATGGCTGCAGCTTCAGCGACACTGGGAAAATATACCTTTTGTAATTTGTACCATACACTTGTAATAATTTAAAAATAAGCAAACTTCAATTTAAAATAAAATTTTTTAAAAATCCTCCTCATGTCTTGGCTCTACTTCATAATCAAACATCCTCTGTAAGTAATTCCCACCATCTGCTACTCCAAAGAGACCCCCTGATACTTTGTGTGGATGAACATTTTTTTTTTAATGGGCCAACAAAACTCCTAACGAAATAAAAGCCAAGGGCCTACTGCCAAGCTGAAATCCATATGTGAATGTTATAAAGGCAATAAAGGCTACAGTGACAATAAGGAAGAGAAGACAAAACAGCTGCTGTTTTATAGGCAAAGTAGATATGGATCAGTCTTGATCCTCCCAACTGGCTAATGTCAACATTCATCATTCTACCTCTGTTCATCCTTCTCAACCCATTTAATTTAACTGACAAAATCTTTTGGCAAACTTTGGTCTAAATTGGGAACATTGGTGGCACTGTGGTGAAAAGCATTTGACTGTTAAATAAAAGGTGGGTTCAAGAAAAGGTTCAGACTCACCAGTCACTCTATAGCGTGGTGTGGATGACAGTCTTGGAAATCTGATAGGTTTCCATGGCTTTCCTGCTCTGCCCTACTAAGCCACTAGCAATGGGCATTGACTCCATGGCAGTGAGTTGGGCCTAAACTGGTGAAAACACCAGAATTATTTGGAATGGTTGCTGAAGTTGTCATTGCTAAATTCCCTCGAGTCGAGTACGGCTCATAGAGATGATCTGAATGACAGATTTGAACCCTGTCTGATTCTGTGCCATCCTTATCATGTCTGATATACTTGATCTCATTGCTGCAGCCTCTGTGTTAATCCAGGTCATTGAGAATATTCCTCTCTATTGCTGACGCCCTACCTTTCCAAGCATGATGTCCCTTTCCAAGGAATAGCTTCTCCTAACAAGATACCCAAAGTATGTCAGAGGAAGATTCACCATCCTTGCCTCCGACACGCACTCGTGCTGCACTGTCTCCAAGACATAGCCGTCCTTACGGCAGTCCATGGGACACTCAGTATTCTTCTCCAACCACAACCCAAATGCAGCAATCTTTCTTCTGTGAGTCTTACTCATTTTCCAGCTTTCGCGCTCCATTTAACAAAACCACAAGACAGAGATTGAACAGGGCAGGCGCCTTATCTGTCTTGTTCACTACATTTCCAGTGCCCAACAAAGTGTTTGGCAGTTAGTAAAGCACTCAGCCACTCAAGGGAAGAAACATGGTTCCTTTCCTTCCTTTGCAGAAAACCTGCCGAAGGGTCTGCTATGAGCTGGTTCTGACACCCTGGCAATGACTGATGACAAATGAGTAGCTATTGAGAGAGCATGCAGATAGATGATAAATGGAAAAGTGTTCACCTCGTTTGTCAGAGCTGTGAACTGATCAACGTATCCGTGGTCACACAAAGAGCTTGAGTGGTGCAATGGTTAAACTCTCAGCTGCTACCTTAGTGCACGGTGTTTCAAAGCCACCTGCTGTCCCTGGAGGGGAAAAGACTTGGTGACCTGCTCCCATAAATATTAGAGCTAAGCCAAAGTTCTCGACATTGCCAAATAGGACATCTATCAACTGGGTGGCACAACAAAGTGACACAGCTAAGCACACTAGGTCTCCTGGCTTCCCATGCATTGCTCTTTTCATTATACACGGTTATGAATAAATGAAAAACAAAAGAATAAGAAGGCTCAAGCAGTTAGTTAAAAAACAGCCAAGGATCTACAATTTTATACAAGTCAACCCTAAACCCCATTTCCATCAAGTCAATTACAACTCATAGCATCCCTATAGCACAGAATAGAAGTGCATAGGATTTCCAAGGTTGTAGATCTATGTGGAGTCAGACATTTTCATATTTCTCCTGAGAAAAGCGGATGGATTCAAGTTATCTAACTTTAGGTTAGCAACCAAGCACTTAAACACTATGCCACCAGGGTTCCTTATGACTCAACCCTAGAAAGTTAACACTGAGGACAAACTGAAGGCAAAGAAGATTCAAACAGACCGATGTGTTTGAAGCTCTGTATGTATAAACATTGAGCAAACATACTGTGAAGTTTCTTTCTAAATGTATGTTGTATGAAAGTACTTTCAGCTTTACATTGAAAGGAGCTATGAATTCATTAGAAACTGGCAGAAAACAAGAAATAAGATTTTGAGAGAACATAGCTTTCTAAATAGAGTTACAAACAAAGGACTGAGAAAAAGCTCAGGATACAAACTGCACAGGTTTCTTGAACTTTCAAGATTATACCTGAGAGATCAAAGCAGAGTCATCAACAAAATTGTGTCCTCTTTCTAGTAGCATTGCCTAGTCCACACTATGTTTGCTCCTCATAGGTCCCATAATACTCCAAATCTCTCTGTATCCTTTCTGAGTTACAACTTCTTTTCAGCTGACTGATAAAATCATTTTTTTTATTCTCAACCCAAATTCACGCCAACTTTAAAAAAAAAACACCCAACCAAACACCAAAACAAAAAACCACAATGAAAACTAGTCTAGAGTTTTAGGCTTTAGATTAATTCACCAAGCCAATTCTCTGAAATTCATTTCGCCAAATAATTGATTTGCCAAAGCCTATTTGTTACCATCAGATTTTTTTAGAGCTACTCCTTTTCTGGCCTGGCTTCCTGCCCACCTGAAAGGAGCCTCAATTACAGTTATTGTAGGACGAGAGTACTAAGGTCATGGAAAGTCTGCACTATCTCCTTGGACAGAACAGGACACCTGAGTCTCTGTCATGAGACAGAGTATCGCCTTTCGTAACTCAGTTGTATCAAAACCACTGTGCAAATCTCAGTCAACCTAAAATTACATGAAGCCTTCAGTTTACGTGTGCAACTGTATGCATTTTTAATTATGAAACCAAAATTTTTATAGCTTTACACTGAATTAGACAGATCTTCCCAATAATAAACATCCATCCCTTATTTAATTTTTTCCTTCTAATATTTTATTGTTGTTGTTATGTGCTGTTGAGTCGTTTGCAATTCATAGCAACCCTATGTACAACAGCCCTAAATCCTTCTCTGTCCTATGCCAATCTCACTGTCTTCGACACACCCACCCTGATTACCCA
>NW_006399881.1:2272004-2276873 GCF_000299155.1 Elephantulus edwardii
ATGCTATCGATTGGTCCAGTGGTGAGAATCTTTCTCTTCTTGACATTGACGCTAAGTCCATACTGAAGGGTGCAGTCCTTGACCCTCTGCAGTAAGTGCAGAATTTTAAACTTGGAAAAACAGGCTCTCACAGTATTTTTCATGTTGTGGTAAGACCACTATTATAAAAAGCTAAAGAAGGGTTTATATACAGATATAATCTCTCTTAGATTGTTAACAGTGATGTGGAGGGAGGGACAGGGGAGTAAAAAATTAATAAACAGCAGACACTTATTAAGATGAGGTAAGGGAAAGACAATATACAGCAAGTGGATGATATAAAGCAAACTGTGTGTCAATGAAAAGTCAATATGCTTTGTGAACTTTCAATCAAATCATACTGACAATGGAGATACTCTTCTTAAGAACATCCTGCAATCCTCCCTATAAAAAAAGAAAGGAAAACTTACTCAAGAAACTAGAAAACTTTAGTTAATACATCCTAAGAGTGATAAATCTTTCATGTTTGTGAGTGAATGTGTGTTTGGTGGGGAGAGAAGAGAGATGAAGACCTTTAGTTCACGAAGCATTTGTAGTCCTAGCCCTCATACCTGAAATACAGGCCTTGTGAATCCATTCAAAGAATCCAGAGAAAGCAGCCTACCATGTATTCTGTGTGGTGTGGGGCTATGGCTCAGTGTGAGTTTTTGTTCCTCAGGAGTTCCTGTCAGTGTTTGTTTCTTTCGAGTACCCCTAGCTATATCCAGCAGTGTTTCACAATACTCCAGAATCATTTCTGCCTTAGTGACTATATTGTTAGTTGCCAAGAAATAGTTGTTGTAAGCCATTTCTATGAAAGCCTGTTTGTTGTTTGTCCCCATTCCTGCTCTCGAATAGGACATACAATATAACTCTTTTCCTTTTCTGAATAAGAGAACTTGACCAAAAAGCAGGAAGAATTGCAGTGGTGGGAGTAAAAATTGTTTATACTTGGGAGTCTAATTGAATTTTGTAAAATAATTTGCATAATGCTAAGTGATTTGCATATAGATGAGACCAAGAAACCTCAAATAATAACCTGGTCACTCCTATCTCAACCCCTTCTGGCTCAAGATCTAGAGCCATCTCCTCACTTCCAGCTGCTAGGAGCAATAGTTACCAAGAGAAGAGGTTTAACAATGTCCCTTTTGGTCATATATATAGAAAAAAAGTATCTATCTATCTATCTCTTTTTACAGTTTTTATTATAAAAATATTCATAACCCAATATTTGCCAATTTAGTATTTTTCACGTGTATGATTTGGTAAAACCAATTACATCAGCTATCTTGTACAAGCGTCATCACCAATGTCCACTGTCAAAATCCCCACAGTTTCTCCTTTCCTCCTCCCTCCTGCCCCTGTTATCTACTATTATAGTTTCAAACTGGTTTATTGCACTTTCACCCCAAATATAATGTCAGAATCTACCTTTTAACAAAATCCTCAGCTGGTCCATAAGAATGTGTATAAGTGTGTACATATGCATCACATGAGGACCTTTTAAAGTGTAGATTCTAGTTCACTGCATCTAGGGTAAAAATACAAATTCTCAGCAAGAAATAGAGCTAGAATAAACAGGATTGAAGTCTTGTTATTAAATGTAAATCTCTCCATATTTTTGTACTCTGAATACTTTTGTATTCTAGATATTTCATATTGGTAAAAGCATGCAACATCTAAACTCAAAGATTTACTACTTTTAAGAGGCAGATTATAAAGTGTCATTGATGTTCACTCAGTTTTTGATTGGGTTGCCACCAAGCAATAATGAATTCATTTTTAAAGATTTTCTGAAAGATTCTGCAAGCTAGATGGTGGCAGCTCCTCTTCCAGTCAATTTTTTTGGTGACAGCAAGCCTTCAGCTACTACAGTGAAAAATATGCTTTCTATTAGAACCCTCAGCATAATTTTACAATTGTCAGCCCAGCCCTGTGGACCATCAGACTCCTCTGACAAACCCTGAAAACCCTTATTGAGACCATAATAAGGTTACTGGTCATTTTATGGCAAGGATAAGTTCTAGAAATAACCAATAGTTTCCCAACACAGAAAATATAAAGTAGAAAATAAAGGTCTCTTGGAACAATACTGAGGTTAGAAACTATTTACAAGGGGGGGGGAGGGAAGGCAAGTAGAGGAAAGGGCATTCATGAGATTCAAAGTCCTATTAAAAAAGTGTCAGGCCAGGAGAGGGGAAGACAACATGAGTATTAAAGTACATAGGGGGAAAGAAGGTGACCCTCAACAAAATGGATTGACCCAGTGCTTGCTTGCAATAATGGGTTCTAGTCCAATAGCGATTGTGAGGTTGATGCAGTATCAGGCATGGTTTTGTTCTCTTGTATATAAGGCTATTTTACTATCGTTATGCTATTATTCACGGCAAAATCAATGGCACTTAATAGCAACAAGGGTTAGATGAAGTCTAATGTCCTCACACATGCTGAGATATGTTCACAGCAAGATTAAGGTGGGGGAGAGGGAAAGGAGATCAAAATAATGACTTAAATCTGCACCAGGGCCACAGGAAGAAAGGAAGGAAGGAATATGGGTTACCCACCATGTTTTAAAAATTGTAGAATAGGGAAATAAGTTGTTAATGCCACTTGCTGACAATAAAGATACCTAGGCTTCAATACACCACTCTCAAGAAAAGATAGAACTACCAGAAAGAAACTCAACAAAAATACTGAAGAGTTAAACCACACAATAAACCACCTCAATCAAATAGATATTTATAGGCTAATGCACACACAAAAAAGCACAGTATGCATTATTTTCCAATGTGCATGGAACATTCTCCAGAATAGACCACACTTTAGGACACAAGGGAAGTATCAACATATTAAAAAAACATAGGAATAATACAAAGCATCTTCTCAGACAACAATGCAATGAAATTAGAAATTAATAACAAGAGCATAAAGGAGAAAAAACCATGCCTTTGAAAGCTGAACAACACCTTGTTTGGACATGAGTGGGTACTATATGAAATAAAAAATGAAATTTAAAAGTTTCTTGAAACAAATTACAATGAAAACTCCACTTACCAAAACCTCTGGGAAACAGCTAAAGCAGTAATCAGAGTCACTTTATAGCAATAAACAAGCACATTAAAAGGCAGGAAAAATGACCATTGACTCTCTAACCCAACATCTCCAACAAATTGAAAAAGAACAGCAAGAAAACCCAACACCCTCTAAAAAAACTGAAATTATAAAAATTAGAGCAGAAATAAATGGAATAGAAAACAGAAAAACAATTGAAACCATCAACAAAACTTGGAGTTGGTTCTCTGAAAAGGACAATGAAGTTGACAAACCACTAGCAAAATTAACAAAAGAAAAGAAGACACAAATAATCTGAATGAGAGATGAAACATGCAACATCACAACAGAACCAAATAAAAATAAAAAGGCTAACATGGGAATATTATTAAAAAGTATACTAAAACAAATATGGAAACCTAGAGGAAATGGACAAACACTTAGAAATGCACAACCTACCTAAACTGACACAAACCGAAACTGAACACCTGAACAGACTCATTACAAAAGAAGAAATGTAAAAGGTAATAAAAAAACTTCAAGACAAAAAAAGCCCTGATCCAGATAGTTTTACAAGTGAATTTTATCAAAGATTCTAAGAAGAATTGTCACCAATTCTACATAAATTATTTCAGAAAATTGAAAAATATGGACCTCTCCAAGACTCATTCTATGACACAAACATATCCTTGATACCAAAACCAGGAAAGGATACCACCAAAATTGAAAACTATAAACCGATATCTCTTATGAACATAGATACAAAACTCTTGAATAAAACCCTGGCCAAAAGAATCCAACGATACATAAAAAAAATAATAATTTACCAGGACCAAGTGGGATTTATAAGAGGTAAGAGGTATGCAGGGATGGTGCAACATAAGAAAAACAATAAATATAATTCATCATATTAACAAAGCAAAGAACAAGAACCACATGATCCTATCAATTGATGCAGAAAAGGCCTTTGAAACAAAATCCAACACCCTTTCCTGAATAAAACACTCAACCAAATAAGATTAGAGGGGAATTTCTTCAACATAGTAAAATGTATGTACACAAACCCACAGCCAACATTGTTCTCAATGGAGAGAGATTAAAGGCATTCCCTTTAAGAGCAGGGACTAGGAAAGGATGCCCACTGTCACCTCTCCAATTCAATATTGTATTGGAAGTCTTAGCAATAGCAATAAGACAAGAGACGGAAATAAGAAGTATCCAAATTGGCAAAGAGGAGGTAAAATTATCTTTCTTTGCAGATGATATGATAGTATACTTAGAAAACCCTAAACACTCAGCAAGAAAACTACTGGACATAGTTGACCAATTCAGCAAAGTGGCAGAATACAAGAACAACCTACAAAAATCAGCTGGACAGTGACAAAGAGAATACAGAGCTGGAGATAAGAAAAACAATACCCTTCACAATAGCTAATCTCAAGATTAAATACTTGGGAGCAAATCTAACCAGAAGCACAAAGGATTTATTCAAAGAAACCTACAAAACATTACTATAAGAAACAAAAAGAGACCTGGAGAAATGAAAATATATTCCTAGCTCATGGATATGAAGACACATTATTGTGAAAATGACAATACTACCAAAGGCAATTTACACATTCAATGCAATCAAATATAAATACCAATCCCATTCTTAAACATGACAAAAAAAGCAATCTCCAATTTAATTTGGAATGGAAAGAGGACCCAAATAAACACTGATTTCAAATCCTACTACATTGTCATGTTGGTCAAGACAGCATGGTACTGGTACAAAAAAAAAAAAAAATGATTTGTCCT
>NW_006399881.1:2277743-2289286 GCF_000299155.1 Elephantulus edwardii
TTTTTTTCAATAGTCAGCCATTAGTGGCCCTACTTTTTTGGGGCCCTTGCCCTTTCCCTCAACTCTAGAAATATGAAGGCTTTTGGTCTCCCTGGGGTGGCTGAGATGTGGAGGCAGCCAGGGCTTTACCTGTACACTGACTTGAGACCAGTTGAATAAAAGTGCACACCTTAAAAAGTGGAAAAAAAATCCATACATCATAGATCCATGGAATCCATAGATCAATGGAATAGAATTGAGAATCCAGAAATCAGCCCATCTACCTATGGTCAACTGATTTTTTACAAGGAAATGAAAACAGTTAAGTGGGGAAATGACAGCCTGCCTTTTTAACAAATGGTGTTGGCAAAATTGGAAAAATATCTGCAGAAGACTCAAGCAAGATCTACACTTCACTCTCCTAATCCACAACATAAACAGTTTGCAAGACTTCCTGAAAAATCTACAATGAGGAGAGGATAAAATAGATGAATGAGGCCTTCTACGAATCAAATTCCTATGCACATACAAAAACTTCTCCAACAGGTTAAAAAGGGAAGCCAAAGACTTGGAAAAAAAATATTTGGTAAAGACATGTCAGATAAGGGACTTTTACCTAGAACTTATAAAATGCTCTAGCACTACAACAAGATAAAGGTAAATAACCCACTTGAAAAATGGGCACATATTGAAATATGAACAGACACTTCATCAAAAAAAGACATTCAGATGGCAAACAAACACATGAAGAAAAGTTCAAAATCCCTAGCTCTAAGAGAGATGCAAATCAAAACAACTATGAGCTATCACCTCACACCAGTAAGAAGAGCAAAATTTAACAGAACAGCAAACAACAAATGCTGGCGACGTTGTGGAGAAACTGGAACCCTTATTCACTCTTGGTGGGAGTGTAAAATGGTACAGCCACTATGGAAGACAGTATGGCACTATCTCTAAAACTTGTAAATAGAAATATCCTTTGACCCAACAATTCCACTACTGGGAATATACTCCAAGAAAAACATTACCACCACGCAAGCATATATATGCACAGCTATGTTTACTGTGGTTTTGTTCACAATAGCAAATAGTTGGCAACAACCCAATAGCCAATCAACAAAGGAATGGATAGAGAAGTTGTGATATATTCACATAATGGGATACTATGCTGCATTGAAAAACAAGGAACTCGAAACATTATACAAAATGGATGACCCTGGAGGACTTTGAAATATCTCAGTCACAAAGGACAAATACTGCATAGTGTCACTGTTGTAAAATGGGACTAACATCAGGGGGAATGTCTGAGAACGATGGGATAAATTATTTATATTGCACTGAAACAAATGAGAGAGATAACTGTTTAAAAGGGCTATATGATTAGGTATTATTGTCATGACAGGAGTCCAGAACCAAGGCTTCCTAATGGAGTGGACTTGGGGGGAGGGATTGTACAACAATGAAATAATTTTTCTTTTATTTTTCAAAGAAAAGAGCGAACTGGGGAAAGGGATGGACAGGGAGAAAAGTAAAACAATGACTGAATGTAGATCCAAAGTCTCTGTAAACTTTCATTAAAATTAGTAATAATAATTTTTTAGATATCTGAAATACAGCTTTATTCTGGTTCTAAATGAAAAGAATGAGAATGACAGTAACAAACAAGATTTTACCACAGAATATTGTGATTTGACTGTAGAAGTCTTGTATTTGAAACTCAAGAAGGAAACTGCCTTCCAAAACAGCTAAATATGCAGGTCCAAAAAATGAAGGGTTTTTAACTGCCACACTCACTCTGAAGCCCATTCATCTCTCCTTCAGCATCCCAAAGATTAGCACATATTCTGCTTAGCTAGATAATAAAGTGGCAAACACGCGGCATCACTGACATCACAGGACAGTTGCCGATAAAACTAGACTTCTGACGCTGGGTTCCAGCTTCATTCTCTCACAGATCATCATCCTTGTCTGGGAGAGCAGCTGTCTGTGCAACCTCTAAATTCTACTCATATTGTGCTGCCAGAGCTGGGTCCATGACAACTTCTGGTGGGTCAAGAGCAGGCATGGCAACAAACTCCAAGTTAGGGTCTCCAATTAGTTTTCTAGCATGCCAAAGGAAAGGCTTTTCAAAGTTGTAGTTACTTTTGGCAGAAATATCATAGAACTGAAGATTCTTCTTTCAGTGGAAAACGATGGATTTGCCTTAACTTTCCTGTCCTTAATGTCCACACAACACAATGGGGATATTTTCACATACTCAAACCAGATCTCTATGCCAGTTAGGCATGTTCTTTTTTCTTTTCTTATAAATATCTTCTTTAAAAAACAATAATTTTAATCAACATTTACAGATAATTTGGATTTCCATTCATTCATTGCTGCACTTTTCTACCCACCCAGCCCTCTTCCCCTGCCCGCCAATTCACTCCTCTCTTTCAAAAGTAAAAGAACAACTCCCTCCCTGGTACACAATCCCCCTGCGCCCCTCCCACCGCCCCAAGTACATTCCACTATGCAACCTTAATTGTGGACTGTTGTGATAACCATAATACCCTATCATACATACATCGCTTTTAAATTATTCAGTCCCTCATCTGTTTCAGTGCAGTATACACAATTGTGTATAGGCACGTTCTTGTAGGTAACTCTCGATGTTACATCAAACATTATAATGGCACACTGGGCTTGGATATAATAGCCATCCCTCAGTCCCCCAAATTTTTCTTGGCCAGCTGTATCCCACACATTGAATTTAATCGGTCCTCTGTTGGTGTGGAATACGAGGGGATGGACCTCCACACCCAAGGTGGCTACATACTTCTCTAATTCACCAGTCAGATGACATTTCACAAATGTCGTTTTTCCAGTACCACCATCACCCACCAACAAGAGTTTGAACTGCACTTGGGGTTCTCCTTGGGCAGCCATCGTGATGGTTCTTCCAGAAGTGTCTCTAGGCCTCATCTGACTGAGGGATGGAAAGATGGCAGAAGCACAATTCAAATCAATAATAATAATTTTTTTTAAAGAAAGTAAAATAGTGCTCGCTTCGGCAGCACATATGCTAAAATTGCATGGCCCCTGCGCAAGGATGACACACAAATTCGTGAAGCGTTCCATATTTTCAACCCTAAAATTAACCAGTCTGTAACGAAGGCTAACTTCTTTCACCTACAAATTTCGTCTTTGGATACAAAGCTAAGTGGATAGTCCTTACGGAGGGACTGTTTAAAAAGAGGCAGGGAGAAGAAAAGAAAAAAAAAAGGTGTCTAGGTAATGCTGACTGGACTTCTACCTACTGAAAGCTGAAACAGGATCCACATCTCACACCATACATAAAAATCAACTCAGGGTAGATCAGAGACCTGAGAGTAGAGACAAATTGGGATCAAGCTTAGAAGTTCTATTCCAAGGTATAAAGAGACTGCCAAATACAACTAGAAATGCATAATCTAAAGAGGAGAAAATTGATGCATGGGACTTTCTAAAGATTAAAGCTCTGTGCACATGAAAAACTTTTTCCAACAGGGTGAAAAGAAAACCTACAGACTGGGAAAAAAGATTTGGGAATACCATCTCAGACAAGAGTCTTATAACAAAAGTTTACAGAATATTCCTAGACCTCCACAAGACAAAGATTGATAATCTGATTACAAAATGGGTAAAAGACATGGAAAAATTCACAGAGGAAGATATTAGAATGGAAAACAGACACTGAAGAAATGGTCCAAATCACTGGCAATAAGAGAGATGCAAATCAAAACCACAATGAGGTACCATCTCACTCCAGTAGCAAAGTTTAATAGGGCAGCAAGTAATGGGTGTTGGAGAAGATGTGGCAAGAAAGGAACTCTTATACATTGTTGGTGGGATTGTAAAACGGTGCAACCATTCTGGAAGGTGGTTTTGTGCTTCCTCAAAAAGCTGAACATAGAAATTCCATATGACTCAGCTATTCCACTACTTGGAATATACCCTGAGAATATCTAAGGCACAAACTGAGATTTGTACACCAATGTTCATAGTAGCATTATTCACCATCCCAAGAACACAGAAACAGCCCAAATGTCCAACCACAAAAGAATGGATTGAGAAATTATTGTACATTCACACAATGGAATAATACTATGCAGCATGCAAGAGCAAGAACTTTGTAAATTATTACCTAACTTGGGAGGGGCTGGAGAACATTGTACTGAGTGAACTCAGTCTCACAAGGATAAATATTGTAAAAACCATTATTGTAGAATGAGTATAAGGATCCAGGAGGGGTGAAAGAGTCTGGAAGCTGAGGAATGCAGATGTGCAGGCGGAAGTAAGGATTTATCATTGGGTTGTACAATTTGATGGGTGGGGGGTAAGGGAAGTCGAAAGAACTTGTTCAAATTTGTTAAAGAGATAGTTGCTTCCCCATTTGATAGTTCTTGTTTCCTTGTCCAATACCAGTTGACCAAAGGTATATGAGTTTATTTCTGGATTCTCTCTTCCAGTGGTCAAGAACCAGTACCAGTTATTGTACCAGTATCATGCTGTTTTGGTTACTACAGCTAGGTAGTAGGTTTTGAGATAAGGGAGTGCTATGCCTCCTATTTCATTTTTGTATTTCAGAAGTGTTTTACTCATTTGGAGTCTCCTTCCTTTCAGAATAAATTTGCCAATTGGGAAAAAAACTATCTCTGAAAAATAAATTTTATATTGGTATTGGATTGCATTAAAAATGAAGATTGCTTTTGGTAGAATTGTTCTTTTCACTATATTGAGTCTTCCTATCCATGAATAAGGATTTTTAAAAAAAATTATTTCTAAAAGAACTATGAGATATCAACTCACCCCAGGAACAATAACAAAATTCAACAGAGCAGCAAATAACAAATTTTGATGAGGTGGTGGAGAAACTGGAACACTTAGTCAGTGTTGGTGAGAGTATAAAGTGGTGCAACCACTCTGGAAGGCAGTATGGCACTTTCTCAAAAAGTAGGAAATAGAAATTCCATTTGACCCTACAATTTCACTACTGGGGATATACCCTAAAGAAACCAGAACTGCCACCCAGCAGATATATGCACACACACATATATGCTGCTTTGTTCGCAACAGCAAAGTGTTGGAAACAACCCAAGTGTCCATCAACAAATGAATGGATAGAGAAGCTGTGGTATACTCCCACAATGGAATATTATGCAGAACTGAAAACAATGAACTCATGAACTATTATACAAAATGGGTAACCATGTAGGACATTATGCTGAATGAAATATTTCAGTCATGAACAGACAAATACTGACTAATGCCACTGTTATAAAACAGGACTGACATGGGGTTTGAGGGGAAACTACACAGGACTGAAACAGATGAGGAACAGAACTGCTTAAAAGAAATATATGATTAGGTATCACTGGCATGACAAGAGTCTAGAGTAAAGTGGACTTGGGGGAGCCGGGGGGCAAGGGAACTGTATGACAATGAAAGAATTTTTTTTTCCAAAGAGAAAAGTGAAGTGGGGTGGGGGGGTGTCAGGGAAGAAAATGTGCAGCAATGGATGAATGGAAATCCAAGTTCTTTATAAACTTCCATTAAAATCTAAAAAAAAAAAATTTATTTCTTATTATTTCTCACAACAGTGTTTCATAGTTCTTTATCAAGGTTATTTGTGTCTCTAATTAGGTTTATTTCCAAGTATCTCAAGTTGTGGTCAGCTATGGTAAGTGGTATTACTTTCTTAGTTTCCTTATGCTTGGCTGTATTAAAAAGTATTATTACTTTTGTTTCTGTAGAGGAATCCCAGTGACTTTTTTATATTGATCTTGTATCCTCTCACTTTACTAGTCTACTAGGTAGCCTGGTGGCAAGAAGCTATGCTGCAATCCCAAAGGCAAGCACTTTGAGTCTACCAGCTACTCTGCAGGAGAAGGATGGGTATTCTCATACTCTGTGATTAACTGCCTCTGAATACCCAATGGAGAGTCAGCTGTATGATGGTTCTGACCTAGTGGTAACCAACAACATTACTACTTCTTTACCTATCTGGATACCTTTTATTTCCTTCTCTTGTCATAATATCCTAACAAGTACCTCCAATATAATATTGAAGAGGAGCAGTGACAGGGATGTCCTTGTCTGGTCTGTGTTTGCAAGGGAAATACCTTCAGTCTTTCTCCATTGAGAATGATGTTGGCTCTTGCTTTTGCATTAATACTTTTCACTATGTTGAAGAAATTTCTTTCTATTTCAGTTTTGTGGAGTGTTTTAATTAGGAAGTAGTGTTGGATTTTGTCAAAGGCCTTCTCTGCATCAACTGATAGGATCATATGGTTCTTGTTCTTTGCTTTGTTAATGGGATTAATTATGCTGGTTTTCTTTGTGGAACCATCTTTGCATACTTGTTATATATACTACATGGTCATGATGAATTTTTTTTAATGTACTCTTGGGTTCTATTGACGAGGATATTGTTAAGAATTTTGGTATCTGTATTCAGAAGAGATATTGATCTGTAGTGTTTGTTTTGGGGTTGGGGGGTTGGTAATATCTTTGCCTGGTTTGGGTATTATGGTTATGCTTGCTAATATAATTATTCTAACGGCATACACTAAAATCAACTCAGATCGATCAGAGACCAAGCCCCAAACCATAAAGATCAGAAGAGATAAATTGGGACCAAACATAGAAAGTCTAGACTATGGTAAAAAAGATTGGCAAATAGAGCCAGAAATATACAACCAGCAGAGGATAACATCAATGGGCACTCCAAAAAATTAAGCCCATACATGCATAAGAAAGGTTTCCAACCACAGTCAAATGGATTGCGAAATTGTGGTACATACATGATGGAATATTATGCAGCACTCAGGATCAACAATTTTGAAAAGTACTACATAACTTGGGAAAGACTGGAGAGCATTATACTGAGTGAAATAACTCAGTTTTGTAAGGACAAATACCACATAAGACCATTATTATAGAAATAGAAAAATAACTAGTAAAACATGAATGAGTATCCAACGATAGGAGTGTAGAAGCAGAGGGGTGAGGGTGGGCAGGGGGAAATCAAATGGTCACAAAATTTGGTTGGGAGAGGGAGGGGGTGGTAAAGGAAATGGGAAAGATCCAGCAAGGATCTGGAAAGACAGGGTAATGGAGGGCATAATTCAATGGTGGTTAATTTTATAAAATATAATGAATGGAATATATGATCAAGAAAAAAAACTACTTACCAATATCTCTCATGAATACAGATAAAAAAATCCTTAACAAAATCCTAGCCAATAGAATCCAAAAGCACATAAAAAAAAAAACTCATCATGACCAAGTGAGATTCATAATAGGTATGCAAGGATGTTTCAACATAAGAAAAACAATAAATATAATATTAACAAACCAAATAACAAGAACCATATGATCTCCGCAATTTATGCAAAAAAGGCATTTGACCAAATCTAATACCCCTGAGCCACTCAGCAAAATTGAACAGAAGGGAATGTCCTCAAAATAGTAAAAAGTATATATATGCAAAACCAAGAGGCAATACCACTGTCAATAAATATTAAAAGCATTTTCCTTGAGAACAGGGACTAGACAAAGATGACCACTGTCACTATTTGTATTCAATATTGTACTGGAAGTGCTTGCTAGGGCAATTGAACAAGAGAAGCAAATAAAAGACATCCAGATTGGCAAATAGATGGTTAAATTGTTGCTATACACAGACTATATGATAGTGTACACAGAAAATCCCAAGGTCTCAACAACAAAAATTATTAGAACTAAGAGACCAATTTCTAGAGTGGCAGGATATAAGATCAATACCCAAAAATCAGTGGGGTTCCTCTACAGTAACAAAGACAAATCAGAGAAGGAATCCAAGAAAGCAATACCATTTCCAAGAGCCAAATACAAACTAAGATACTTGGGAGTGAGCCTAACTAAAGACACAAAAGACCTATACAAAGAAAACTACAGAACATTTCTGTAAGACACAATAAGACTTAAATAAATGGAAAGATGTGTCCTGTTCATAGATAGAAAGACTCAATATTGTGGAAATGACAATCTACAATCCCAATACAGATCCCAAATTTATTTTTCAAGGAGATCAGAAGGAAAATTGTCAAGTTTATTTGGAGAGGAAAAGGACCCCAAATAAGCAAAACACTTTTGAGAAAGAAAAATGAAGTGGGAGGTATAGCATTCCCTGACCTCAGAACCTACTACACAGCAGTAGTAACAAAACAGCATGGTACTGGTAGAATGACAGGCACATAGACCAATGGAACAAAATTGAGAATCCAGAAATAGATTCAGCTATCTATGATCAACTGATATTTGACAAGGAAATAAAACCTATCAAATAGGGAAATGACAACCTCTTCAATAAACGGCGCAGGCAAAACCAGACTGCTACCCAAAGAAAGCTGAAACAGGATCCACATCTCACACCACCCACAAAAAATCAACTCAAGGTGGATCAGAGATTTGAGAGTAAAGCCTAAAAGGACAACGTTCATCAGAGACAAACTGGGATCAAGCTTAGTTAACCTAGTCTATGGTATAAACAGACTGCCAAATACAGCCAGAAATGCTCAATCTGGAAAATATAAAACTTATGAATGAGACCTTCTAAAAATTAAATCCCAGTTGTTGTTGTTGTTGTTATGTGCTGTCAAGTTGCCTGCGACTCATAGCAACCCTATGTACAACAACCCTAAACCCTGCGCTATCCCTTGCCAATATTATTGTCCCTGAAATGCCTATCCCCATTACCCCAGTGACTGAATCAATTCACCTCATCAAAGGTCTTCTTCTCCTTCACTGTCCCTCCACCTTCCCAAGCATAACGTCCCTCTCTAAGGACTGATCTCACCTTGCAACATGTCCAAAGAATGTCAGATGGAGTTTCAGAATCCTTACCTCTAAGGAGTAGCCTGGCTTCACCCTCTCCAGTATGAGCTTATTTGTTCTCCTAGCAGTTCATGGTATATTCAACACTCTTCTCCAGCACTAAAGCTCAAAGGCATCAACTCTCCTTCTAACATCTCTAGTCATTGTCCAGCTCTCTTTTTTTCTTGATGTTGAGCTTCGATCCACATTGAAAGCTGCAGTCCTTGACTTTCTGCAGCAAGCACTTCAGGTCCTCCTTGCATCAAAACCTTTTTCCAACGAAAGGAAAAGAAAACCTACTGACTCCGAGCAAATATTAGGTAAAACCATTTCAGGCAAGGGTCTCATATAAAAAGTTTACAGAATACTCCTGGGCCTCCACAAGAAAAAGACTGATAACACAGTAACGAAATAGGCAAATGACATGAAAGACTTTACACAGAGGAAGACGTTTGGATGACCAACAGACACATGAAGAAATGCTCAAAATTACTGGCAATAAGAGAGGTGCAAATCAAAACCACAATGAGATACTGTCTACTTCAGTAGCAGTGATAAAGTTTAACAGGACAGCAAGTAATAAATGTTGATGAGGAATTGTAAAATGGTACAATCATGCTGGACGGCAGTTCGGCATATCCTCAAAAAGCTGAACATAAAAAATTCCATATGTTCCAGCTATTCCACTGTTTGGAATATACCCCAAAAAAATTAGAACTGAGGCACAAATGGAGACTTGTACACCAATGCTCATAAGAATATTACTCACCATCGCAAGAACATGGAAACAGACCAAATGTCCAACCACATCGAATGGATTGAGAAATTAATGTACATTCACAGGATAGATTAGATTAGATAGATAGATAGATAGCATGCAGGAGCAGTGCTATTTTAAATTACTAGCTAACTTGGGAGGAACAGGAGAGCATTATGCTAAGTAAACTAACTCATTTGCATAAGGACAAATATCGTATAAGATCATTATTATAGAACTACTATGAGGATCCAAAGGAGGAGGGGAGGTGGGAGCAGAGGGGTGAGGATGTGCAGGGGGCAGAAGTGGACCACAAAAATAGGATGAGTGGGTGGAGGAGTGGGTGAAGCAAATAAAAAGATCAAGTGTGAAATGCAATGTATATAAACTTTGTAAATAAACCAAACCGCAAACCATAATGAATGGGGATGATTGCATGAAACGCATTGTGAATAAAGGATAGTGTGAAGCACATTGTATACAAACTTTGTAAGAAAACCAATATAAAATGAAAATTGAAAACAAAACAAAAAATAATGTTTTACAATAGGGTGAAAAGAAAACCTACTGACTAGGAAAAAACATTTGGCAGTGCCTTCTCAGACAAGGGTCTCATAATGAAAGCTTACAGAATACTACAGGGACTCCACAAGAAAAAGATTGATAACTCAATTACAAAATAGACAAAAGACATGTGTAAAAGAAGCAGATACAACATGGGGAAAACCAAGTCTGACTTCCACCTGTTTCATAAAGGGGGAATTGTCTTCATTAATAACATCCATGGTACCATAAAAATAGCTACATAGTCAGACATGCCGCCTCACATGCTCCTGCATCTATTTCTATTAATCATTGAGCCCAACGTTCATTGCAAGTTAACTCATAGACATTACTCAGTTGGGGGATTTATTAGCAAAATAGGTTGGGGAGTGGAGGAAGCAAAGAATATCACACAATGCAAGTCAAGGTTTAGTCCAGCAGTACCAAGTGAGATTAACAGCAAGACACAATTAAATTATTTCAGACAGCTTCTCCGTCAACAAGTGAAAGTCAAGGTTCAATGCACAAATAAATCTCTGGTTTCCTCAATTTTCCAGCAAGCTTTATCTCAGAACAGTTACAAATCCACTTTTCCTTCAAACATCCAGCAAACAAACCTTTTACTGTGGCTCCATCTCCAGGGTTTCTCTGGTTACACCTTGCCACAATCTCTTTATAGCAATCCCACGGTCTCTTCACCACCTGCCATAGTGTCTTCACCTCTCTCTATCACCATCTCTCACAGTAGGGAGAGTGCTCACATATATTGGCCCCACAGGTGTTTATGATTTGCAAGATCATGTGTCCATAGTTAAGGTAGCTAGAGACCATGCACCAATGAGGGAAACACAGTGGATATAAAAGCCAATTTTCAAGGCTTCAGACACCACAACATGGAGAGACTTTTCACAGAGGAAGACATTTGGACGGCCAACAGACACATGAAGAAAATGCTCAAATCACTGGAAATAAGAGAGATGCAAATAAAATCTACAATGAGAAACACTCTAACTCCAGTAGCAGTGGCAAAGTTTGACAAGACAGTAAGAAATAAATATTGGAGAGAATGTGGAGATACTGGGACTTTCATACACTGTTGGTGGGATTGTAAAATGGTACAATCACTCTGGAAGGCAGTTTGCTTGCTCTGTCTTCAAAAAGCTGGGCATAGAGATTCCATATGACCTGGTTATATCCTGCTAGAAATATACACTGAGGAAAATAGAACTGAGACACATATGGAGATTTGTACACCGATGTTCATAGTAGCATTATTGACAACAGCAAGCAAATGGAAACAGCCCAAATGTTCATCATGAATGAGTTGAGAAATTGTGACACATTCACTCAGGAGCAATGATTTTGAAAAACACTATATAACATGGGA
>NW_006399881.1:2289386-2316010 GCF_000299155.1 Elephantulus edwardii
CAAAAGGGAAAGGGGAAGTGACAGGGAGATTGGGGTGGGGGGGAAGAATTTGGTAGGCAGAGGGAGTGAAGGAAATAGGAAAGATCCAGTTAGTACCTGAAAAGACAGGATGATAGTGGGCATAGATCAATGACGATTGGTTTTATAAAATGCAATGTATAATGCACATCCATGTTTATTACTGCATTATTCACAATAGCAAAGAGATGGAAGCAACCCAAGTGTTCATAAACAAAGAAATGGATAGAAAAACTATCAATACAATAGAATACTAGCCAACATTGAAAAAGAATAAAATAGTAAAACACTACAGAACATAGGGGAGCATTAAAGATATTATGCTAAGTGAAATATCTCAGTCACAAAAAGGACAAATACTGGATAACACCGCTGTTATAAAGTAGGATATACATGAGGGAGGTGAGGAGGGATTAGGGAAAGACTGGATAGATAATGAAAACTGCATGAGAACCGATGAGGGGAAGAACTGCCCTATAAGGAACATATGATTATGCTTTATAAGTATGAGAACCATCTGGAACAAGGGGTTCATTGAGAGACAGGCTGGGAGAGAGGAAGGTAAGAGGGAGAGAAAATGTGCAACAATGAATAAATAAAAGAAAAACATTTAAAAAACAAGAATGTATAGGAATGAGCATTTGAAACACAATGTGAATGAAGGAATGTGTGAAACACAATGTATATGAGTGAAACACAACACATACAAATTTTACATGCAAGCCAACATAAATTTTTTAAACATGTTGTTGTTGTCGTTGTTACGTACCATCTAGTCTCTTGCGACTTATAGTGACCCTATGTACAACAGCCCTAAATTCTGCTCTGTCCTGTGCCAATCTCACTGTCTCTGATGCACTCATCCAGATTACCCAAGTCACTGAATCAATCCACCTCATAGAAGGCCTTCCCCTCCTGCGCGGTCCCTCCACCCTCCCAAGCATGATGTCCTTCTCCAAGGACAGGTGACCAAAGTATGTCAGATGAAGCCCCAGAATCCTTGCCTCCAAGAAGTAGCCTGGTTTAACCCTCTCCAGGATGAATCTGTTTGTTTTCTTAGCAGTCCATGGTGCACTCAATACTCTTCTCCAGCACCACAGCTCAAAAGCATCAATTCTCCTTCTATCCTCCATAGTCACTGTCCAACTCTCTGATGCATAACAAGTGATTGCAAAGACCATGGCCTGTTTTGGATGCATCTTAGTCTCCAGAGAGATACCATTGCTCTTGAGTACTTTAGAGAGGTCCCTAGAAGCAACTTTCCCATCGCAATGAGTCTTTTAATTTCCTGGCTGCTAATGCCAAGAGTGTTGACTGTGGAGCCAAGCAGACTAAAGCTGTGAACAATCTCATTCTCTTTACCATCTATCCTGATGCTGCTGGTTGGCCCAGTGGTGAGAATCTTTGTCTTCTTGATATTGAGTCTCAATCCATAGTGAATGCTGAAGTCCTTGACCATCTGAGTAAGCGCTTCAGGTCCTCCTCAGTTTCAGCAAGCAGGGTTGTGTCATCTGCATAATGCAGATTGTTGATGGATCTTCCACCAATCCTGATGCTACATTTCTCCGCATAGAGCCCAGCCTCCCGGATAATCTGTTCTGCATACAATTTGAAAAGATATGGAGACAGGACACATCCCTGGCATATACCCTTCCCAATTTTGAACCATCATGCAGTGTTTCCTTGCTCTGTCCTGACGACTGCATCTTGATCCAAGTATAGGTTTCTCATTAGCACGATCAAGTGTTCTGGGATTCCCATTCTTCTCAGAGTTTGCCAGTTTGTTATGATCCACACAGTCAAATGCCTTTACATAATCAATCAAACACAGATAGACATTCCTCTCTCACTCCCTGCTTTCAGCTAAGATCCATCTAACATTAGCTACAATATCCCTAGTACCACGACCCCTTCTAAACCCAGCCTGGACTTCTGGCAGTTCTCTGATGATGTGCTGTTCCAGTCGTTTGGGGATAATCTTCAGTAGAGTCTTGCTTTCATGTGAATTGAATGATATTGTTCTATAGTTTCCACACTCTGTTGGGTCACCCTTCTTTGGGATGGGAACAAATATAGATCTTTCCAGTCAGTTGGCCAAGTGGTTGTTCGCCAGATTTTTTGGCACAACTTGGTGAGCATGTCCAGGGCAGCATCTGTTAGGTGAAACACGTCAAGTGGTATACTATCTTTCCTAGGGCCTTATATTTTGCTATTTCCTTCAAAGCAGCTTGAACTTATTCCTTCATCACCATAAAAACCAGCTTCAGTTTGAAGAAGTGGAAACTAAGCTCCCCAAATGTTTATATTTGCTCAAAATCACCCACTGAGAATGGAATTTAAGCCCAAGACCTTTTGACTCCAAAGCACATGTTTCTTTCCACCACCACCACCTCCTCATTATTTCACATTGCTTCCAACTAGAGGAACTCCAACGTCTGGCATTCCCTTAATATGTAACCCCCAATAGTTAAGTAACCAGACTTACCTAATGAGTAAAGAATCACAAGCTCTGATCCTTTATTTTCCCATGACATTCTTAATCCCTCTTGAAAAATTACTCATACCTTCATTGAAGACCTAGAACAAATAATTTATCAAAAGAAGCCCTTACTCTGCAGGTGCGTTCTTTTCTGAAATTCCACCAAAGAGCATCATTTCTGTCTCTTAGGAGTTAATAACATCTTCAAAGAGATCACAATAGGTTGCATACAATAATTCAAATATATATCATATTTTGTACATGTATTTTGTATTTTATACAATCATTGGTATACATTATATTTTATATCATTCATTATATTTGCTCAATGTCTATTATCACCTTATCCTTTCAAACTCCCATTAGGCCTTTCCCATTGTTATTACTTCATCCCCCTCCACTCACTAACCTCTCCTATCTATTCCAGTGATATTTTCTCCTGTCCCTTGTTGCTGCCTCCTTCTATCCTATCCATTTTGAGCATTTATAAGCAACTTACTCAGCTATCTTCCAATTTTCACAATAGTGGCCTTATGCAATATTTGTCCTTATGTGCCTGAGATATCTCACTCAGCAAAATGCTCTCTAGTCTCAGTATCTTTCAAGGTAAGCTTACAATCTCACCATTGAAGTGAGAGTATAAATTTAGGAGTTAGAGTTCCTTGAGGTTAGAGAGGAATAGGAAGTAGGAAGTTGTCAAAATTCAACAGGGCTGACTTTTAGTTTTGATGTGGTTGAATCCCACTCACAGAAAACTGTGAGAAACCTGATAATGAGAAAGGGTGAATCTGAGACAGCATTCAAGACAGGAGAAACAGTGGTCAGAAATTAAAGACTTGTTAACTTTCCTATCCAGAAAAATGTTGGAACAAAAAAGAAAAAGAATCAATTGACAAGGATTTTGAGGTACACAGGGCAATCTATCAACCTGACAATGAAGAATACGATGTCAGACAAACCTAATTTCCTTCCATGACAAGCCCAGCAGTTTGGGAAAAGTAAAAAATGTAGCATACATTCTGGAAGCCTTGACATTCTCCTCCCTTTGGGAGGCAAACGAGGTCCTAAAGGGGCTCCCCAATAGTGGAACCCCAGAACAGGTTGTGACTGTGTGGTCACTTAAGGGTCACCACAATGTAATTTACCATTTTCTTATTATTGTTAAGGTTTTGAGCTAATTATTACATATAGACTTTGATCAATGTGTGTTGGAATTTTATTTCAGCCCTGAAATTTCACCCACAGTTGAAGGAACCTGGTGTTTGCCAGCTGTAGCTGAACTGCCTGTCAACCAAGGGGTAAATGCTTTATTTATAGGCAGAAAAACAGAATCTAAGAAAGCAGTAAATGAAAATGGAGTTAAGAAATGTTCATTAGAGGAAATCCACCACAAAACATTTTGCATCTGCTAATGAATTTCAATTGACTTACAACCAGCCTCTCAAAGACAGATTTCTTTCGAAACCCTGGCCCTGCCAGATGCTTGTCAATCAGTCACAGACCTGCTCCCTTTTTCAGCCAACCTCTGGACATATTTTGACAGATTCTGGAAAGTCAGTTATATACAATGCTGCTTCATATATTTGGAGATTTGTTCCTTTCTCCAGTATAAACAAAAATAGTCATTTCAGTTGTAGCCATCATATTGACCAAAGTTGCCTCCATGTTGTTGGGTTTTACTGTGAAGCATGCAAATCCCCTACAAGCTCCATTTGAAACATCTACAAGAGAGCGAGGTGAGATGAAAAGAGCACATCTTGTATAGGTCAGGCCAACCTGATTTCAAAATGTAGCCACTTGCTATCTGTACAGTGTTTGGCGATTCAATTCATTTTGCTGAGTCTCAGTTTCCTCAGCTATAAAGTAGGGAGAATATTCTTTGATGGTGGTATGAAGATTAGCAGTATAGGTACTCTGACAGTCTCCTCTTGCTGTTGTTATTATTAACTGCTATCCACTGTGTCCCCCAACTCATGGTGACCCCACACAGAATGAAATGAAAAGCTGCCTAGTCCTGCCCCATCCTTGACTGGTTGGACATTAGGCCTCTGTGATTCATCCACAGGTTTTTTATTAACTGGTTTTCAGAAGTAGATGACCAGATCTTCTTTCCTAGTCTATTTGAGGTTAGAAATTCTATGAAATCTGTTCAGCATCTTTGCAACACAGTTCTCCTCTGGCATACAGGTGACGGCTACATAGTAGGCAATGCACTGGTAAAAAAATCATTATCTGGTTACCATCGTGCAAGGCAAGAATTCTATCACTTCCCTCATTGACAGTCATTTCCAAAAACAAAACCCAGACAGGCCCACTGCTGTGGAGTCCTTTCTGACTAATAATGACCTTCCATTAGTTTTATGAGACCATAAATCTTTGTGAGAAGAAACTGTACATCTTTCTGCTGATGAGATGCTGGAAGATGCGAATCACTATCCTTTCCATTAGCAATCCAATGTCTAATATACAATGCCACCAGAACTCTTTGACAGTCATGTGTTGTTATTGTTGGGTGCTGTCGAGTCAAACAGTCCTTGATTTTCTGAAGCAAGTGTTTCAAGTCCTCTTCACTTTCAGCAAGCAAAGTTGAATCATCAGCATAATACCGATTGTTAAAGAGTCTTCCTCTGATCCTGATACCACATTTCTCTTCATAAAGTACAACTTCTTGAATGATTTAACCAACATACAGATTGAACAATTATTGAAGATGTGTTGGTGGTATGGTGCAGACTTTGTTGGATCTTGATCAGAAGAAAGTCTACAGAGTTGTGATGATGAAAACCTTGTGACACCTGGAAGGAGTAGAAGCCACAGAGAGGGCCACAGCTACCATCATGCTGCCTCTGGCAGGCCACATCCTGAGATCTCAGAGCCTAGGAGCTGCAGAGAGAGTCTCGGCTGCCACCTCACAAGAGGTTGGTTTCAGCCAGAACCCGCAGGTCACCCTATGCCATGGTATTTGTAAGTCTGTTTGGTTTTATGGTACACTGTTAAGGGGTACAACATCTATCTATCAGTTTGTTGTGCTGGGGGAGTTATTTATATGTCACTTATTATATAACTTAGGTGGGTATATGCTTGCTTGTTTATAGTTTGCTCCTACAAGTACAGCACCTGCCTGCCAGTCTGCTGCCCTGGGGTTACCAATGTTTCAGTAAGTAGGAGGGTCATTCATGCTGGATAGGTTTTAGTAAAGCTCCCAGATTAAGATAGACTAAGAACAACATACATACATACATAATACAACAAACATACTAGGAAGCAGGTTTGTCCACTCACTTCCAAAATACCAGGCTTTCAAAAACTCTATGAACAATAGAGAAACACAGTTAGATGTAGTACTGGATAGAGGTAGAGCTTAGATAAGAAGTCAACAAAATTAGGAGAAACAGTTGAGAACATAAAATAATAATTGGAAAGTGGAATGTAGAAAGTGTGGGAGTACGTAGAAAAACTAAATAACATGCCTACAGAAACTCTATGAACTTTGATAAATGTTGATAGTTGTAGAGAGTTTTCAGCCCTTTTGTTCATAAGGTTGCTATGAGTCATGCTTGACAAGGAAGCAAGCAACAACAACAACATGTATACAGGGAAGACCAGCTGTTTTTCAAATATAGGAGCCAAAAACTAAAGCCAGATATGAGAAAAATTTGGAACTCTACAAACTTTTGCAGTCCAGAATTGACCAAACATGCAATCAAGATGCATGCATAATAACTGAAGCCTGGAATGAAAAAGTTGGACACAAAGAAATACTGGTAACTGGAAATTACAAACTTGATGACAAAAGTGAGTTTTGGCATTGAATCCTGCACAATCATCACAAACATCATTTTTTAAAATCTCAAACAATGTTTATACACATGGACTGCACAGAAATCATAATTACTTCATTCCTAAAAAATTATTATTAGAGATATTAGAAGTTGTCATTAGAATTATATCTCCTTCCTCTGCAGCCTTGTGGTTCCACTGTACTCACTTGCAAGGTCTCAGGTGTGGTGCAGGGACAAGTGCATTTCAGGTAACTGAGTATCAGCCAGGTAGCTGTCTTCCAAATAACCTATCACAGACTGGTGAGCACATTCAGGCTGCATCTGTTATTTGGAACAAGTCAAATTCGATTCCTGGGGCCTTATTTTTGCCAATGCCTTCAGTGCGGTTTGAACTTCTTTCTTCATTGCCATGGACTTTTTATTATATACTATTTCTTGAAATATTTTAGTGTCGACCAATTCCTTTTTTATACAGTGACTACATGTATTCTCTCCACATTTTTTTATGCTTCCTGATCATTCAAAATTTTTCCTATAGCTTCTCTCAGTTTTGAAACTTGAGGCTTGAATTTGGAAATTAGTCTCTGGTAATTAAGATCTGCATATTCCAATCAGAATTATGCTAACTTTGACTATACCAGTGTATTCCTTTCATCAGCCTCATGAGAATCACCATCCCTCTCCAAAGTCTCTAGCATAGTCCCACTCTTTCATTGTAATCAGAGTACAACTGTTCATCCCCCAAAGATGGAATGTACATTTAAAACATGAACATTATTAGAGGGTCAATTTGATTTTACATCAACTGACAACTCAAAGTGATAGAGATATGTAATAAATTCAATTCCATTTTGGACAAAAAAATCATATAAGATTGATTTGTTGTTGCTCTTTTTAATTGAGGCTGATGCTTGCTTGTTTTCATTGCCACTCTAGTGGGCAAGAAAGATCCAATAGCAGCAAAAGTACATGAACACAAAGCATCAAAAATAACGAATAAATATAATTTATGCCCCACAGTTGAAGGAAAATAACATGATTGTCCATTAAACACATATTGCTATTGCCATGAGTAAATAATTATTAAAGAAAGAGATGTGATCCTTCTTTGTGGAAGAATGTTTATGGCCATTAGAAAATGGAAATAATTGCATTTCCAACATCTGACATAATATCACATAAAATTCAGTTCAGATTTTACCTGAGTCCCATACTATGTATGAAAATGCAGACTCTGTTGGTGTCAAGTCAACTCCAATCCATAGCAATCTTGTGCACAATAGATCAGAACCTTTCGCAAGCTTGCATTACTGCCCTTACAGTCTCTACTGTGTTCAAGCATTCTAAGTGCTCAATAAAAGTTAATTGACCCCAAATGTTAATTTTCTCCTGCAGTATAGGCTAGGGTTAAGTTAAAATCTCAGTGTTCTGACACCAAAATTAAAATTGTTTTACTTGTCTTTTATTAAAGATACACTTTTTTCCCTTTCTCAAGGTCTTGTTCTTGGTTTGGTTTTTTTTAGGTTATACTTTTATTTTTATTTTATACTGTTTTATTTACAAAATTAATATACTCTTTTTCACACTGGATCTTTCCTGTTTCCTTCACCGCCTCATCAAATTGTGTGACCTTATGATTAAGCCCCACATCTACCCTCTTTGGGTCCTCATATTCATTCTACACTATTGGCTTTATGTAGTATTTGTACTTATGGGACTGAGTTATTTCATTTAACATAATGTTCTCCAGTCTTTCCCAAGTAGGTAGTAATTTACAAAATCATTGCGCCTGTGTGCTCTGTTGTATTCCATCATGTGAATGAACCATAATTTCTCAATCCATTTTATTGGAGTTGGACATTTGGGCTGTTTCCTTTTTCTTGCAATGGTGAATAACACTGCTATGAACATTGGTTTACAAGTGTCTCAGTTCTCTTTCTCTCGGGGTGTATTCCAGGCAGTGGAATAGCTAGGTCATACGGAATTTCTGTGTACAGTTTTTTAAGGAAGCGCGAAACTGCCTTCCAGAGTGGTTGTACCATTTTAGAATCCCACCAGCAGTGTATGAGAGTTCTACTCTCTCTACATTCTCATCAACATTTATTGCTGTCTAAAGAATGGAAAATGGGGCATGGGAGCACAGGGCCATGAGCCCTTTCTCTCTGAAAGGGGCAGAGGGAGTAAGAAATGTACAGCTCTCCACTGCCCTAGAGAAGAAAACAGCAGCAGAGGTTTGTTTATTCATTGCTGACTAACACTTGTGGTACCAACACCGAGATTTATTATGGAAGTAATTTGAGGAGGCAAAAAATATCTCACAATACAAGTCCAGGCTTTAGTCCAACAGTTCCAAGGTACAATTCCTCAATAAGTCCAGGCTCCAGTTTCAGTTCAGAAGTCAAACACCAACAAGAACAGGCAAACTTTAACTGTGGCCAGCACAAATGCAAAAAGCCTCCAGTCACCCCTTTCCACCATTTCTCCACAGCAATGCCACAGTCTCTCCAACACCATCACCAAGGTCTCACTAACAGGGTCTGCTTCATTTCCCTCAAGTCTTGCTGCCACAAGTCTTGCTCATCTCAAGTCTTGCTGCTTAGTGTGGGAAGCACTCATTCTCTTCTCCTACTCCCAACAGCTGTGGATGACTTATTTGCAAGACCATGCTGATTTGCATAGGGCAAATCAGAGAGGGTTAATGAATGGCTTAAAAAAGCCCCACGTTAAACAAAACCAACTTTTAGGCTAACACCACATTTGCTTACTATACTGTTAAACTTTGTCAGTCACTGTTATGTGGGTGAGATGTTATAGCATTGTTATTTTGATTTGAATCTCTAATTGTACATTGACAGAGAACTACCAGAAATACAAGCTGGGTTTAGAAGAGGTTGAGATACTAGAGACATTATCATCAATGCCAGATGTATCAGGGCAGAAAGCAAAGAGTACCAGAAGAATATCTATCTGTGTTTCACTGACTATGCAAATGAATTTGATTGTGTGAGTCACAAAAATCTGTGGCTAACCTTGAGGATAATGGAATCCCATAACACTTGATTGTGCTCATGTGAAACCTATACTCAGACCAGAAAGCAATCGTTAGAAGAGAATATGGAAACAATGCATGCTTCAAAATCAGGAAAGGAGTGTGTCAGGGATGTGTCTTGTCTCCATACATTTTCAATCTTTATGCAGAATAGATCATTCAGGAGGTTGTTATGCAGATGATACAACCCTGCTTGCTGAAACTGAAGCAGACTTGAGACACTTGCTGCAGAAGGTCAAGGACTGTAGTCTCCAATATGGATTGAAGCTCAACATCAAAAAGACAAAGATTCTCCTAACTAGGAATATCTTTAGCATCATGATACATAGAGAAGAGATTGAGGTTGTTAACAATCAACAATCTTGGCAACAGTATCGAGGAAATCAAAAGACAAACTGCACTGGAAAAATCTGCTGTTAGAGACCTCTCTAGAGTACTGAGAAGCAACAATGTCAAGCTAGAGACTAAAGTACACCTGATCCAGGCCATGGTCTTCTCAATTACTTGCTATGCATAGGGGAACTGGACAATGACAAAAGATTACAGAAGAAGAATTGATGCCTTTTATCTGTGGTGCTGGAGAAGTGTCTTGAAGACAACATGGACCACTAAGAAAACAAATAAATCTGTCTTGGAGAGAGTGAAACCAAGTTTCTCCTTGAAGGCTATGATTTTGAAGCTCCATCTCACATACGTTGGGCATGTGGCCAAAAGGGATCAGTCCTTGGAGAAGGACATCATGCTTGGAAGTGTGGAGGGACATTGCAGTAAAGGAAAATCCTGCATGAGATGGTTTTTGATACAGTAACAGTGGCATTGGGGGAGGGTGTGTTGGAGTCAGTGAGAATGGCTTAAAACAGGGAAGGCTTCAAAGCTGTTGTACATAAGGTCCCTAAGATTCACAGGTGACTTGAGGGCAACATTTCAGGACATACCATATGAGTAGGAGCCAATGATAATGAAACAGGAAGTGGAAGCTGCATTGCTGAGGAAGATTAATTTCTATGTCGTGGCTCCCAGAGCTGTTTAAAACAAGCAAGCAGCTTCTGAACAAAAGCATTGGCAAAAAATAAGTCCCTAGGAATCAGTAGGATACCAACTGAATGCATCCATTAACAAATGTAGCCTTTGATATGCTTTGATATGCTATGCCAGGAAATTTGGAGGACAGCTGTCTGGACAATGGATTGGAAGAGGTCCATGTTTGTTCCCATTCCCAAGAAAGGTGATCCAACAGAATGTGGAAACTAGTGAAAAATATTATTACTATCACATGTAAGCAAAATATTGCTAAAGATAATTTAAAAACGGATAAAACAGTATATAGATAGGGAAGTGCCAGAATTTCAGGCTGGGTTCAGAAAAGACCATGTAGGACAATAGGTATATCGTTGCTAATGTCAGATGGATCCTGAAAGTAGAGAATACCAGAAGAATATGACTATGCAAAGGCATTTGACTGTGTGAATCATAAGAAGTTATGGCTGACATTGACAAGAACAGGAATCCCAGAACACTTAATTGTGCTCTTGTGGAACCTATACCTGGGCCAGGAGGCTGTTGTGTGAACCGAACAGATGAACACTGTATGATTTTAAATTAAGAAGGGAGGGCATCAGGATTGTTTTCTCTCTCCATATTTATTCAATCTGAAAGCTGAGCGAATTATTCAATAAGATGGACTCTAGGAAGAGGAATGTGACATCAGGCTCAGATGCAGATGACACAACTTTGCTTGCTGAAAGTGAGGAGGACTTGAAGTTGCAGAAGATCAAGGAATGCAGCCTTCAATATGCACGGCATCTCAATATCAAGAAAACAAAGATTATTACCACTGGATAGTTAGGCAACATCATGGTGGATAGAGAAGAGATTGAAACTGTCAACAACTTCATCTTACTTGGATCCACCCTAGGTGGCAGCAGTTAGGAAATCAGATGTATTGCACTGGAAAAATCTGTAGTTAGAGACCTCTACAAATTATTGAGGAGTAATGATGTTAGTTTGAGGGCTAAGGTGCATCTGATTCAACTCATGGCTTTTCAGATCACTTGCTATGTCTTTGAGAGATGAACAATAAATAAAGATGACAGAAGACTTGATTTTCTTTTTGTTGTGGTGTTGGACAAGGGCATGTAACATCCCATCAACTGCCAAAAGAACAATTAAAAATGTCTTGGAGAGGGTGCAGCCAGAGTGCTTTTTTGAGGCAAGGATGATGAGGCTTTGCCTCACATACTTCAGGCATGTTGCCAGGAGGGGCTATTCCTTGTAGACGGACATGATGCTTGCAAAGGTGGAGGGTTGATGAAGGAAAAGAAGACCCTCAACCAGGTGGATTGACTTGGTGACTGCCACAATGGGCTCTCATATGTCAGGAAGAGTGAAGATGGCACAGAATATGACGGGGCTCAGATTCTCTGTTCATAGGGTTGCTATGAGTCATACTTGATTTGATGGCATCTAACAACAACAATTGTCAGTGATTTTGAACATTTCTTCATGTGTTTGTTGGCCATCTGAATGTCTTCCTTTGTGAAGAGTCTTTTTATGTCTCTTGCCTATTTTGTGATTAGGTTATCAGTCTTTCTTGTGGAGGCCCTGTTGTTGTTGTTGTTGTTGTTAGGTGCCATCAAGTTGAGTATAACTTATGAACAGCCCACCTGAACCCTGCCCTTTTGTCATCATCTCTGACACACTAGATCTCATTGCTAAGGTCATCATGTCAATCCATTTCATTGAGGGTCCTCCTCTCCTTCGCTGACCCTTCATACTTCCAAGAAACAGCCTTACCTAGCTACAGGTCTTGGAGAGGATGAAACCAAGATTCTCCTTGGAGGCCAGGATTTTGAAGCTCTATCTCACATACTTTGGACACGTGGTCAGGAGGGACCTTGGAGAAGAACAACATGTTCAAAAGGGTGGAAGAACAGCACATGAGAGGAAGACCCTGGATGAGATGGATTCATACAGTAACTGGGGCAATGAGGGTAGGATTGTCAGAGTCAGTGAGAATAGCTCAAGATAGGGCAGGCTTCAGAGATGTTGTACAGAGGGTGGCTGTGAATTGCAGGCAACTTGACAGCACATAACAACAACAACAACTACATGTCCAAAGTATGAAAGATGATGCTTCACCATCTTTGCTTCCAAGAAACACTGTGACTGCACATTTTCCTTTGACTATGAGATATTCATCACTCTTCTCTAACACCACAGTTCAAAGGCGTCATTTATTCTCTCCTCCTTATTTATTGTACAGCTTTATAATGTATAGTAGGTGATTGAGAAGACCATGGCCTGAATCAAGTGCACCCTAGTCTTCAAAGTGACATCATTGCACTTCAGTATTTTAGAGAGATCCCAGACAGTGGGCTTGCCCCGTGCAATATGTCTCCTGATTTCCTGACTTCTAAGTACCAAGGAGGTTGATTGTTGTTCCTAGCAAGATGAAATAATTGACAGCTTCAATACTTTTTTCCATTTTTCATAATGTTGACTGCTGGTCCTGTAGTGAGGACCTTTGTTTTCTTCATATTGAGATGTAATCCACACTGATTTCTGTAGTCTTTGATCTTCTGCAGCAAGCACTTCACATTCTCTTCACTTTCAGCAAGCAAAGTTGCATCATTTGCATATGGCAGGTTGTTAATGAGTCTTCCTCCAATCCTGATGCCACCTTCTTTTTCAGAGGGTCTGGCTTTGCCAATTATTTGCTCAGCATATAGATTGAATAGGTATGAAGAAAGGATACAACCCTGACACACACCCTTCCTGGTGTTAAACTATGCATGGGGGCCAGTAGTATTCTGTAACCTTTAGTTATGAGATGTTTCTTCAAAATATCATTGATAAATGTTCTTCTCCCAGTCTGCAAGCTTTCTTTTCATCCTATTGGGAGAAGTTTTTTTTATATACACAGTGACTTGATTTTTTAAAAATTTATTGCAATTCTTTTTAAAAAAAGTTTTACACTCGTTAACCTACAAAGTTTGTATACATTGCCCCTCAAACCAGATCTCCTCACCTCCCCAACCCACCCTCCTGCCTATCAAACCATGTGACCCCCCATGATAATCCCCTACCCATCCCTATCCCTCTGCTCCGTGCCCTCTTAGATCCTCATACATGTTTTACTAGTTATCTATTACTACAATAATAGTGTTATACAGTATTTTCTTTACTGGACTGACTTAGTTCACTGAGCATAATAGTCTCCAGTTCCTCCCAAGTAGGTAGTGATTTACAAAATCATTGTTCCTGAGTGCTGCATAGTATTCCATCATGGTTTCTCAATCCATTTTTGAAGGTCCGATTAATTCATTTCATCATCTCCTGGTTGTGCATTTCTGACTGTATTTGCAGTTATAGGCTAGGGATTCTATATTTGGTCCCATTTTGTCTCTTGTGATCCTTGTGGTTTTGAGTTCTACCCATAGGTCTCTAATCTACTTTGAGCTGCTTTTTGTGTATGGTGTAAGATATGGATCCTATTTCAATTTCCTAGGAAGATGTCCAGTTTTACCAGCACCATTTGTTGAAGAGATTGTCATTTCCCCATTTGATTGATTTGTTTCCTTGTTGAATACTAATTGACCATGCAACAAATATTTTTATCTGCAACATACTCCTCAGACAGCTGCATAGATTTGTCTGAGACCATAGGTAAGCAAAGCTTGTCTATTATTAGTAGAATATCAGGCTGAGTCAATAGATAAAATGGGTATAATAGACATGTATAATAAGGATCTAAGAGACACAGAGAGAATTCCAGTGGTCTAGTAATAAGAAGCTGCATTGCCAACTACAAGACACCTGGTTCAAATCTGTCATTTGCTCTATGAGAGAAACATGAGCAATCTGCTCCGATAAAATTTACTGCCTCCAAAAACCCACTGGAGAGTCTGCTCTGAGTCGTTTCAACTCCATGTCTCACAACAACAACAACAACTACAAAAAGAAAGGTGGAAATAATGTATCCTTCCACAGGAAGCAGAACTGGCAGGAAGATGGTAGGTATAGCAAAGGCTTTTGGATGAGCATAGGTCATCAGATCAGGATCAGAAATAGAAGATGGCAGAAAATGTGTCAGCCAAGTGAATGTCAAAAATATACACCAGTGTCAGTTTGCCAGGCTAAGTTAGAGGCAGACAGAATGTACAGATGCTCTCAGAGTCCAGTAATACTGGACAGCTTTGTACAGTCAACCAGAACAGATTTTCAACTTTGTGTTGTCATACATGCCCTCCCACGGTTTGTCACTGGTCCTGACTTATTCTAACTACAAATTAATGTCCCTTTAAATTACTGAAGCATATTGGGGTTACCTCTATGGACTTGGTATCAAAAGGATCACAGCAGAACATTTGCCTTAATCCCAAGGATAGTCCCCACATGCACTTAATCTTACAAAAGGAGACACAAGGTGAGACTTTTGATTGAGCCAATTTACTTCAACAAGAGCTCTGTAAATTAAGAATAATATTCTTACAATCATATCTCCTCAATGCAACTGCATTTCTGTGCAAACATAATAGTAATAATTATTAACAAGCCATTGTTGACCCACATTTCACGCATAGCTATTCTTTATTGCTGTTACACACAGACTGAGTAATATGGAAGGGCAGTATGAGGTAAGCTCCAAAACGTGCCTGGCCTTGGAATGAACTTTATAGAACTATTGGCTCAAGGATATGAGAGTCAATACTGTGAATTCTCCTAATGATGATTCACGGTTGATAAACACAAACATCTTGGTGTTCAGTGGTCTGAGCAATCATTTGCAGCAGTGTTTCTCCAGCTTTGCTGTGCACCCAGATCATGGGGTTCGTTTACAAAATGAATATTTTATGACTTCACCTCTAGGGATTCTGACTCATCAGTTCTGGATCAGGACTCAGGAATCTTTGTTTTTACCAAGCAACCCAGGATGACGTAAATCATCTGTGGACCACATATTGGAAAAGTCTGAGTGCATGAAAGAGAGAGAGAGAGACACCTTATTTTTAACAAGCTCAGTGAATCTGAGTTTCTGCTGAATTCCGATTTTAAACCCCCACCAAATTATTCAAAGCACTGCATTTGCTTTGCCTGCTATCCTGGGAACAGCGCATAGTGGAAAACTGAGGACATTTGACATGAGTGTTGCAGATCCTTCTTCACACAAGATTGCTACCAACTCTTGACATTTCATTTTCTTACAGATAATAAACCAATGAATGATTTTGAAGACATAATTGGAGTTAGGAACATACCAGTACATAATCTGCACTGTGCTGGCATCCACATTTCTCCCAAGACAGTATCTAAGTATCTGTTTCAACTTTAGGTTGAAAATTGCTATTAAGTTGCATCGAGTTGAGTATAACTCATAGCGACTATAGATCTGAAGTCTATCCTGTACTGTGCCATCTTTATCATCCCCAGTGCACTTGAGCCCATTGCCACAAGCACTGCATCACAATCCATCTCATTGAGGGTCTGCTTCTCTTTCGCTGACCCTCTATTTTCCAATTTATGATGTCTCTTTCCAAGGAATACCCTTTCCTAACAACATGCACAAAGTATGTGAGACAAAGCTTCTCCATCCTTGCCTCCAAGGAGCACTCTGGTTGTACTTTCTCCAAGACATATCTGTTTGTTCTTTTGGCAGCCCATGGGATATTTAGTACTCTCCTCCAACATCACAACTCAAATGCATATGCTCTTCTCCTGTCATCCTTATTCAGCTCTCAGATGCATAGCAGGTGATTGGAAAGACTATGACTTAAATCAGGTGTACCTTGGTCTTTAAACTGATATCATTGCTCTCCAGGATTTTAGAAAGATCACTGACAGCAGACTTCCCCAATGCTATACGCCTCCAGATCCCTTGACTGCTAATGCCAAGGATGTTCACTATAGATCCAATTAATATGAAATTATTGATAATTTCAATCTTTATCTATCATAGAGTTACTTACTGGTTCAGTGGTTAGGACTTTTGTTTCCTTGATGTTGAGTAAGCTTCAAGCCCTCCTTTCTTTCAGCAAGCAAGGTGTGTCATCTGTTTAACGCAAGTTGATGAGTCTTCCTCCAATCCTGACACCATACTCTTCTTCATAAAGTCCAGCTTCTCAAATGATTTGATTAGCATATAGATTGAATAGATTTGGAGAAAGGATACAACTCTGACACACACTTTCCCCAATTTTAAATCAGTGTTTCCTTTTTCTGTTCAAACATCAGCTTCTTGTCTAGGTATATTGTTGTTGTTTTGTACCATTGAGTCTCCTGCAACTCATAACAACCGTATGTACAATAGTTCTGCAGCCTGCTTTCCCCAGAGCCAGTCACACTGACTGCAGCACTTTATCCAAGTTTATTTACTACAAGGTTGACACTTGAAAAGACCTTGTTATGTAAAAAACATCCAAGGAAGATCCTTGGAAAGTATAATGCTACACAGCCCTGCTTCTAGAATGGATTTTTATTTTGTGCCCTTACATTTCAAGTACCTAGAATGTTGTTGTTGTTGTTGTTGTTATGTGCCATCGAGTCGCCTGTGACTCATAGCAACCCTATGTACAACAGCCCTAAACTCTGCTCTGTCCTGTGCCAATCGCACTGTCTCTGACACTCCCATCCCAATTATCCCAGTCACTGAATCAATCCACCTCATAGAGGGCCTTCCTCTCCTGCGCCGTCCCTCCACCCTCCCAAGCATGACCTAGAATAGTATATGGTAAATAATAAATATTCATTTTATCATTAATTATTTTGACCTGTGTGCTTTATCAAAGCAAAAGTCTTCTCAGTTATTTGCTTGACAATTGACAATGACTAGGGGTAGCAAAAAAAAAGTTGGTGCCTTTGAGTTGTTCTGGAGAAGAATATCGAACTACCATGGACTGCCAAGAGAACAAACAGGTCTGTCCTGGAGAAAGTAAAACCAAGGTGCTCTTTGGAAGCAAAAACGGTGAATCTCCATCTTACATACTTTGGGAATGATGTCAAGAGTTCTTGGAGAAGGGGATCATGCTTTAAAGGGTAGCAGGTCAGTGCAAGAGAGGAAGACCCTCCAGGAATTGGTTTGATATAGTGACAATGAGACCAGGTATATTGGAGATGACGAGAATGGCTCGGGATAGGACAGCATTCAAAAGCTTTGTTCAGAGGGTTGCTATGAGTGTAATCGACTCAGTGGCACACAACAACAACATTCATTTCAATGTAGGAGAAAAATGGGCAGGCTCCTCCCATAAAGATTTGCAGCCTCGGGGAGCTCTGGTGGCCTAGTGGCAAGAAGCTGTACTGCAATCCCAAAGGTACACTGTTCAAATCCACCAGATGCTCTGCCGGAGAAGGAGGGACAATTTCCTCCTGTACCAGTCAGATCTGATTTGACGGTACATGCACAAAAAAATAATAAAATAAAATTAGGGAAAAAAAGATTTGCAGCCTCGGAAGTCCAACAGAGGGTCACTATGAGTTGTAATTTACTCAAAGGCAGTGGGTTTGGTTTTGGTATTCATTTCAATAACGACAGTATGTTGAATTTTAAAATTATGTGCTGTGTCATTGTTACGACTTTGTGAAGCTTTTGTCCTTGGTTATACTCTAACCACCAAGTTTGGGTTTAGAAAATAGGGTCATCCCACTTACAGTACACCTCCTTTGTCTATTAGCTTCAGAAAATTAAGCCCAAAAAAAGCATAGAAGCCAGATTTAGCTTCTGGCCCTAGAAAGTCTTTCTAATTGGAGCAACTCTGATTTCTTGGCTACTAATCAGGAAGCCTGAAAGCCCAGAGCTTGCCCTCCCTGACTGGCTTTGGAAAGACTGGACTGACCTAAGAAACATTCTGGCACATGTTTCCTTTTCAGTGGCTGCTGCCTTGAATGCCCAGAGCTAGAAAGCAGTGGCAGAGTACCAGATGCCCAGGGTCAGGGTGCTAGGCAGAGTACAGAAGCTCACTGGGCTGAAGGTAGAGTGGCAGGGAGAAAAAGGGCCAGAGAGAAGGTCCCTAGCAGATCTGGTGGCGCTTTGAAAGATGCTTCCAGCTTCTCATTAGAGCTCTGCTGAGTTGTTTAATCCTGTAACTCCTAGCCAGCTGGGCCAACCCACAGCAAAGTCCAGACATTATCAAGTTTAATTCCTCTGGAGTCAGCCTTCTCAAGGATGACTCATTCACTAATGACAGCTGAGAATATGCTTCATATCTGAAGACTTACTTCTAGTTGATGAAATTTTGCAGGGTTATGTTCCTCAGTCATTCTTATTAACCAGATATCTCCAAACACACAACACCTCCACTCCCCTCTGTGAATAAGGAAAAAGTGGGTACCCATGATTCTTTCTTCTAAATATACAAAAGAATATGCATATAGTTTCATCTTTCTTTAAGGAGGATCATAGATTTCCTCTCTAACCACTTTCTTAGCCAGCCCATGGAACTGTCCGATTTGAACTTGTTCTTACTCATTTTCTCATTCTCACTGTACCAGAACTGACTTCATAGCTGACCATCCAGTGGGTCTCCCAGGCTGTAAATCACACAGGAGGAGATTGCCCTTCTTTCCTCCATAAGGTTTCTGGTAGATTTGTAGCACACCTCCCTTTAGACCATACCACCATTCTCTCATGGCTTTTACAACTAACTATCCACTTGCCATCAGTGTTCTTCCCAAAATGCATACCATTTTGTGAGTTCACAATCCATGTGTTTCTCACTCTACAAGGGTGCACACCTAATTGAAACTTTCTGTAGATCAGATATCTTTATAACTTATTACTTGCACCAAAAAGTTGTCAATGTCATTCAGATACAATTGTCAACTTATGATATCATAAAAACAACATTGGGTAATGCATCCTTTTTAAATTGCAGAATTAAATAAAAACTGATTGCTTTATTGTAATGAGTATTGTTTTAAAACACAGACTGCAAAAAAAAGTAGCTTTTTTTTTTTTTAAGTTGTAACGAAAAGAAAAGCAAAGACCAGTCAGGAGAACAGAACACACCAGATAAGAGTGAACATTTTTTATCAATCCTTCCTTCTCTCTTAAAATATTTGCAGCAGGAGGAAAACAAAACTCCAGTTACTCACATTTTTTCCCTTACCACTTTGTGGAAGCTGCTCAAAAATGTTCAAAAACCCCCAAACAAAAAGAAACTCATTGCTATCAAGTAGAAACCAACTTCTTATACATAGTTGACCCTTCAGTGGATTGCCCATGATGTATATTGCATGGGAAGACATTTCCCATCTTTTCCCCCCATGGATCCACATGTTGGATTTGAACTGCCAGAGAAGTGTGGCCTTTGGGGTATCAGCACAACTCCAATCAGAGCTCTAAGTGAATAGATTGCTCTGAATTGAATGAAGGGAAAGATATAAATACAGCTGATGTATTTTCAAACTACAAGAAACATAGGCAAACACAAGCACCCCTCCCTATACCAGTGGCTGAATGAGGTGGAGTACGTGGAGGACACCTTGTAGAAATCTGACGTCTGCCATCAGTGGATACAAAACCAAATCAATTCTCCTTGCTACGACAGGAGGAGAGTGGTGGTGAAACAGAGGAATGTCAAAGGGCAAGGATGACAAATCCATCAGATAAAATGCTTCTTAGAGAGCCTTGAGCCCCTGCATAGTTTAGTGTTTTACTTCAACTCTGCATCTCCAGAAACTCAATTCAGCGTGTCCTTCCAAATGTTTCAGACTCATGGAGCATAAGAGGCTGGTACAGTAGCTGGAGTACTTGTATGTTTACATACATGGTGATATGAGGAGAATAAGGGCGCGCGCGTGCGTGTGTGTGTGTGTGTGTGTGTGTGTGTGTGTGTGATAGAGAGAGAGAAAGAGAGAAACCTTTTCTTGGTGTTAAGGTATCACGAAAGAAGTAAATTCATCATCGGTCACTTGAAGGATGGTTATGAATTCAGAGCACAGAGATGATGCTGGTTCTTCAAGGATGTTGCACCCAGGCCAGTGAGGCCTACACTAACTATGCTTAAAATAAAGGAGTCTCTGGTGTTTGGAATTTCCATGTCTTGTCTATGTCTCCCTGTCTTCCCCCGCCAGGACGTGTGTCTGAGGACCTCCGGCTCTGACCACTCTAGACTTCCATGCTGACCTTTCTTTTTCTATTGGTTTATATTTTTACATTGGTTAATAGCAGTTGATTTTAGCAATCACATTTTTCTGCCAACTTCTAGTCTTCTCCACAATATTCTGTCTGTATTGTGTGTTGACTGTATGAATCAACATTTTTATCATCTGTGGTTTCCTTCCTATCTTCTCTACATGGAGACTTCAATATATTTTTTTAAAAATTACTTGAAGTCATCATATATGGAGCCTTGGAGTATAATATACACAGGGAGTTGCTGTCTCTTAGAACTGAAGGTGTCTTTGCTCTCTTATCATTAATTTCATTCAGAAACTACAGAATCCAGAGCATAGGTATAAAAAAAGATACAAGGCTCTGGCACCTATCTATAGTTAGAGGTCGAGGTAAAATAAAAACAACAATGTTATCTAATGAATTTGATTTCCAGAATTTTGTCATACACTGCCATCACCTTCCAGGCTCTGTGTACTCACTCCTAGTTACTCCCAGACTGTACTGATGAGTGTATTTACTGGCCTCCCTGGGTCATATTTGCTCAATCTAGTGCTCCTCATCCCTAGGCTGTCACTTGTGTATCTCTGTGACTAATGTTGGATGCTACATCTCATTCATTCTCATGTGATTGTGATGAATTCATGTGTTGTGTGAGCATAGCCTTCCAAGGGAAGGGTTCATGACTATGCTATGCTTTATTGTTATTTGTGTCCCTGCTTATGATGGAGACCAAACAAACAAACAAACCATTCTTTGTGGAATTGCTTTCCCTCCTAGGGACCCAGTGGAATTGCTGCACAAAGCCATGAGCTGTTCTGCCAGGAATCAAAGTCTTTCATCACAGCAGGAGACTGGTTATTGCCTCGCCACAAAGGGAAGTTTCACAAAGGCTGGTGTCATGGATGATAGATAGGGGTCAAGGAACCCTTTACATTGTACATTCTGCCTGTGTAATAGGTGGGAGGACTCCTTAAAATCATTCATTGTAATTCAGATCACCAAGCATTGCCTGAGCACTAGTAGTTACAGAGAGGGAGAAAAGAATGATTAGGAAATAGTCTCTACCCTCAAAAACTTAAAGACTAGAGTGAATTAATTCAGTCCCATAAGGACAAATATTGTGTAAAACCATTATTGTAGAATGAGTATGAGGATGGGAGGGGTGGAAGCAGAGAGGTGAGGGTGGGGGGGGCGGAATTAATCATAGGGTCCTACAATTTGATGGGGGGGGTGTGAAGGAAGTGGGAAAGATCTGGTGTGAAAGATAACGCATTCTAACTTTGTAAATAAACCAGTATTTTTAATAAATAAACAACTAAAAAAAATCTTAAAGACTAAAGGGGAAGATGGGTACAGGGAGGAGTTAGAAGGGCAAGAGAGTGATGTACAGTGTTAGAAGAGTAGAGGAAAGAGCAACCACACTATTTAAAATTCATTTCATGGTAGTAAATGCCAAACCATTAAGCTGGCACCAAGGTTTTTGGAGCAATGTCAACACACATCCTGTCTGCTCCAGTCACATTTCACAGCTTGTTGGTATCTGGTAGAAACAAAAACATTCTCTGCCAGTATAAATAGAGGAAACAGAAATTTAAGGTGAGAGGAAGGAAGAGATATTAGGAAGAACAAGAGGTCAAAGATGCTATTCATCTCATTAAAATGCTCAATCCTCAATTTTTTTTTAATTCAAAAAGCATGACTTAGAAATATGAATAGAGTTGGGAGGAATCTAAGAAGTCATCTCACTCAACCATCACAAAATGCTTGACTTCCCTCCATAATAGCCATACACGTGTCTCTATGTGAGATCAGGAAATGACTTACTGGAGAAAACAGGTTTTAAATTGAGTCTTTGAAACACTGAATTTTGATGCTTTAAAACAACATATAAGGATAAAAGAATAACAAATAGAGAATAAATATACAGGCTGACAGAAGCATGAAAGACTAAAAGGAAAATAGTGGGGGATGAGGAAGGGAAGCTTGATATGACACAGAATACAAAGACCTTTTTTAAAAAAAAAATTACCAGATTAAGAGTCTGGACTTGAGACAATAGGTAGTAGGAAGCTACTAAAGATTTCAGAACACCAGAGAAGACACAATTAAAAGTAGTTTTAGGCAAATAGGGGGAAATGTAAATGACAAATTCAAATTGTCATGGACTCTAGACTTTCTGGAGCCATGGAGGCTAGATGAACCCTTGAAACGAATGATCTGAGGTTGTATTTAAAACCTAAAAGGATCCCCCCCACCCCCGCAGTCTCCCTAACACCAAACAATAGTTTAGCTTAGTTAGTAAAGAATCTCTGCCTTCAATAGGATCTTTTACGATCTATCTTTATGGGCTCAAAGGTGACAACATTAACTCCAAATATTAGATGGGAATGCAAGGGAGCACTGGGTTTATGTTAAGAGGAGAGGAAAATTCAGAACAGGAGAGTGAAAATGGTTGCATAAATTGAAGAAAGCAGGCTATCACATAATCTGTTTTGAGCTTAAGTAATGTATCCTGAAACTTTTATAGTTTAGATTATGTAGTACTATGTGTATTTGTTCTTGTGTACCATCAAATCAGAATCTTCCTGTAGCTGACCCTCTGGCAGTTTTTTCTGGCGGTTTTCAGAGACAGCTAATCATATGGGAGAAGACTGTCCATTCTCCTGCAGAACAACTGTTGGCCTTGAATTGCGTTCCTTTGGGATTGCAGCACAGCTTCTTGCCACTAGGCCACCAAAAGACAGGTCATTGAGTTAAAAGGACATATATAGAATATAGAACAACAACATATAGAAATAAAATGCTTAAAACTAAAAAAAAGGTGTTTTGGGAAAATTCATCTGGGAATAGCAAGGGGAGTAGATTGAAGATGAGAGATTGGAGATAAGAAAGTGAGTGAGAAGGCGTGTACAGTAATCCCGAACAAAAGTGAGAATTCTGGTTGTGGCGCAAAAGAGAAGATACAAAAGGGACAGAATTTTATAAGTACTCTATGTCCTGGCAATGACCATTTCCTAAACAACATGCTTTCAGAAACTCTATGAACTTTGATAAATGTGGATAGTTTTAGAGGGGCTTCAGGCCTTTTGTTTATAGGGTCACTATGAGTCGTACTCAACTCGAAGACAATCAACAACAATCATGTCCTGGCAAGTTTTAGTGTATTTGTATATAGTATTTAAAGATTTTCAAACATTCAAAACATCTCTCATTTTCTTTGAGTTTTGGCAGTTAAGTGGGGAAGTCAGTTATTTTGTGCTCATTTTCTAAATAAGGAAATGCAACCAAGAATTCAAAACTTGTGAGAAGTTGATGTGATATTGAATCAAATAAGTAATGGGACCAGGACAGGTACCCAGGTCACCTGACAACCTGAGCAATAATATCTTCCTTCTTACATTCACATTTCTACTCTTTCTCTAGAAATGTGACTATAGGTAGCAGTTATCAAACAATATCATTAATAACACATTCAAACAAAATATTGCTGAAGGCGATTGTGGCACCAGGAATATCATTGCTGATGTCAGTTGGATCCTAGCCGAAAGAAGAGAACATATGAAGAATGTCTACTTATATTTTACTGTCTAAGCAAAGGAATTTGACTGTGTGGACCATAACAAATTATGGCGAATGTTGAGAAGAACAGGAATCCCAGAACACTTAATTTATACTCATAAGAAACCTAGCCGTAGACTAAGAAGTTGTAGTAGGAACAGAGCAAGGGAACACTACATGTATTAAAATCAGGAATTGTTTGCATCAAGGTTGTATCCTTTCTCCATACCTATGTAGTCTATACAATGAGCAAACCTTTTTAGAAGTTACATTTTGTGTAGCATTATAATTAGAGGAAGACTCATCAACAACCTGCATTGTGTATATGACACAACCTTGCTTGCTGAAAGTGAGGAGGACTTGAAACTCTAGGAGCAGAAAATCAAAGACTTATTGTTGTGTACCATAGAGTTGGAACCAACCCATAGCTGAACTTTCAGAAGGTTTTCATAGGCAGTTAATCACGTGGGAGGGGACTGTCCATCCTTGTCTCATGGAGTGGCTTGTGAATTGGCAACAAAACTTCTTGCCACTAGGCCAGAGCTCCCAAAGGCACGTGGCATTGTTCTGTGCCATCTAAATCCTCTCACTGTTGCTGTATATCCTTCTGCTGGAAAACACTCATAGTTGACCCTTCAATGGGTTTTCAGAGACAGTAAATTTGACGCCAGGAGATTGTCAATCATTCTCCCCCTGAGTGGCTGATGGATTCAAACTGTGTGCCTTTGGTATTGCAGCCCAGTTTCTTACCACTAAGCTACCAGAGATCCCTACTCAAAGATTCAATATGTATTGCATTTCAGCATCAAGAAGACAAAAAGCCTCTCCGATAAGCAACAGCATGATATATGGTTGAAATTGTCAGACTTAATCTTACTTGGATACCTTGGTACCAGCAGTCATTAGATCAGGAGGCGTATTACATCGAGTAAGTCCACTGTCAGGGATTTCTCCAAATTACTGAGAAGCAACAGTATTAGTTTGAAGACAAAGGTTGCCTGATTCATGCCATCGTCTTTTTCAATCAGTTGCTATGCTTCTGAGAGCTGGGCAATGAATAAGAATGAAAGAAGAAAAATCTGTGTTTTTCAGTTATGGTGTTGGAGAGGAACACTGAATAAATATCTCAAGGACTTTCAAAAGAACAAACAGGTGTGCCTTGGAAAAAGTATGGCCAGAGTAGTCCTTGAAGTCAAGAATGATGCAGCTTTGTCTAACATACTTTGGGCATATTTCTAGGAGAGGCTGTTCCTTAGAAAGGAACATCTTGCTTGGAAAGGAGGAGAGTCAGTGAAAGAGAGGAAGACCCTGAACAAAATAGAAGACTCTCAACAAGTGACTGCAGCAATCGGCACAAGTGTGCCACAGATGATGAGGATGGCACAAAATAGGACAGAGTTCAAATTTGCTTTTCACAGAGTCCCTATGAGTAATACTCGATAGCATGTAACAATAATAAAGGACGTAACTCTTTTTAAAGACTTGTTCTTGTTTGTTGTTGTTGTTGTTATGTGCCGTCGAGTCGCCTGCGACTCATAGCAACCCTATGTACAACAGCCCTAAACTCCGCTCTGTCCTGTGCCAATCGCACTGTCTCTGACACTCCCATCCCAATTATCCTAGTCACTGACTCAATCCACCTCATTTACTGAATATAAATTACGAATAACAGAATAACTGGCCTTTATTAACACCTTTTCTTGCTAAATAAATAAATCTGGCTAGAGATCATCAATTCCTTGTAGCATTTCCATCTCACCTGTGCCATACTGCTCTCTGGATGAAATGCGCCAAAGAAAGAGAAGCATTCACATAGCCTCCAAAAATGCATGGCTACTGCAACTGTATAATAAGACCAACCTGTACTAATATTAGAATAAATAGTACTTCTTCTTTCAACTACCAATTCTGCGAATATATGCTGGAAATAAAAAGGAAACTAAAAAAAAAAAAAAAAGAAAATCAAATCTCATCTGGGATTACTCCATGCTTCTAAATTAAAAGCAATGGTGATGACTTACTACTAAACCTGAACTGGCCCTGAGAAGAGACATAAATGGACACAGGGGACCCTGACAGATGAACTCCAGTCAGGAGGCAGAAAATATCCCTTGTCTGGAGGCCAATTGAAAGTCAGGTAACAAGAACTGGTAAAGAATTCTTAAGAATGTGTCAAGACAATATGTTTTTCTTTAAAGAAAAGCATGTGCTTGTTACTGAAGGAATAAAACAGAATATACCTGTGAAAAATAATGTACCAAGGCAATCACAATAGGGCAAATATTGTATACTGCTATTTTAGAAAAACATGTATAATATTTATATACACAGACACATACGGCAGGGTGCTTTGGTGGCCTAGTGGCAAGAAGCTGTGCTGTAATCCCGAAGGCTTGCAGTTCTAATCCACCAACTGCTATGCTGAGAAGGATGGGCAATCTCCTCCTGTGAGATTAATTGCCTCCAAAACTGGTAGAGGGTCAGCTCTGCAGTGATTCTGGCTAATGGTACACAACATCTATGTCTATTATGGAATATATATAATAGAAAAAATTACACAGAAAAATTATATAGAAACATTATATATAATTATATATAAAATTATAGATATATAATTATATATAT
>NW_006399881.1:2316110-2328106 GCF_000299155.1 Elephantulus edwardii
TATATATATATATATCATATATTCCATATATTTGCTGTTGTTATGTGCAATCGAGTCACTTGCGACTCATAGTGACCCTATGTACAATAGCCCTAAATGCTGTTCTATCCTGTGCCAAACTCGCCATCTCAAACACACTCATTCCCACCACTCCACTCACAGAATCGATCCATCTCATTGAGGGTCTTCCTCACCTGCGCTGTCCCTCCACTCTCCCAAACATGACGTCCCTCTCCAAGGACAAGTCCCTCCTTGCAACATGCCCAAAGTATGTCAGACAAAGCTTCAGAATCCTTGGCTCCAAGGAACATTCAGGCTTCACCCACTCCAGGACAAATCTGTTTGTTCTCCTAGCAGTCCATGGTATATTCAACACTCTTCTCCAGCACCACAACTCAAAGGCATCAATTCTCCTTCTATTCTGGTATGGAATGTTCTAATCCACCAGCTAGCTGTACATACGAGATGGACAATTTCCTTCAGTGTAATTTATTGCCTCTGAAAACTTCCTGGAGCTATGAGTTGATTCCTGCTCGAGGGCACACAACAACAACCCCATATCTCCCTCCCTTCCAAGGGTGATAATCAGAACTCTTGTCAGTAATTCACATCTCAATTTGAACAATGTAATAATTACAATTATTTGGCTAGGCTGATTTCCAGTGATTTGACAGATACTCATGTAATCATCCTCCATTTTGTGATCTGATATGAGCAGCCAGTCAGTTGAAAGAGGAGTTTTCTTGTTAAAATGACCTGTGTCCAATATATGTGGATGTTCTGGCAAAGCTTACTTGCTCTAGACCCAGCAGTGAGTCATCCTCTGGTCACTGGTTCTCACAACATGAGCCGATAGGACATGAGCCTATAGAATTTGTTTCCGTAAGCCCTTGCTACATGAATCAGGAGAAGTCTCTACTCTGTTGTCAACCCACAGATTGGACATTAGTGGTTTACACAATGTTTTTGAACAATTTCTTTGCTATAAATATCTCTTTTCATTGGTTTTGCTCCTCTTGTTGTTATGTGCCATCAAGTCATCCGTGACTCATAGCAACCCTATGTACAACAGCTCTGAAACTGCCCCATCCTAAACCAGTCTCACTGACTCCAACACACCTACAGCGAAGGAGAGGAAGACCCTGGAGGAGATGGATTGCTACAGTAACTGGGGTAATGGGAGTTGGTGTGTTGGAGTCAGTCAGACTGGCTCGGGATAGGGCTGGCTTCAAAGCTGTTGTATGTAGGGTGGCTATGAATCGCAGGTGACTCATTGGTTCATAACCGTAACAACACAACAATCTTTGATTGGTAGTTCATTTTCCCCCCTACTAGTTTATTTACAAAATTCGAATACAAATTCAAACAAACAATGTATAAGAGTTCCTTTCTCACCACATCCTTTCCACCATTTATTACTTGCTGTCCTGTTAAACTTAGCCACTGTTACTGGAGTGAGATAGTACCTCATTGTGGTTTTGATTTGCATCTCTCTTAGTACCAGTGATTTGGAGCATTTCTTCATGTGTCTGTTGGCCACTAGAATATCTTCCTCCATGAAAATTCTTTCCATGTCTTTTGCTCATTTTGTAATTGGGTTCTCAGACTTTTTCTTGGGGAGGCCCAGGAGTATTCTGTACACTTTTGTTAAATGACTCTCGTCTGAGATGGTATTACCAAATGTTTGCTCCCAGTCTGTAGGTTTTCTTTTCACCCTGTTGGAAAAAGATTTTGATGTTCACAGGGATTTAATCTTGATGACTGGTGGTTCTTTAGATGCTTTCAGTTATTATGATGCTTTAAACATTGTGAATGGACAGAAAGTGCTCCTTGGAGGCAAGTCTGGCATATATTCATCTCATATACTTGGGGTGTGTTGTCAGGAGAGATTTTTCCTTGGAGAGAGACATCATGCTCGGGAAGGTTCAGGATGGTAATGGAGAGGAAGACCCTCAGCCTGGTGGGTTGACACAGTGGGATCAAGTATGTCAGAGATGATGAGGATAGTACAGGATAGGACAGGGTTCAGATATGTTGTTCTTTTGATCACTATGAGTCACATGAGACTCACTGGCACATAACAACAACAAATATTTGATACATGGGGTAGAGAACCTCAGAGCTTTTATTTCTGATCATAACAATAATAATAATAATAATCACCAAGGTCACAAAAGACATGAAAGATGGGGCACTAGAATTCAGCCTTGACCTTCTTTCCCATTCTGTTGGATGCTCTACAAGATTCCTTTTGGCTTTTAAAAAAAAAGCCAGAGGCAAATTTTTGTAAAAGCACACTGCTTAGAAAGCCAGCAGTGGTTTCCATCTAACTCCCAATTTTGTATTGACTGTATGGAATTTTATCAGCCTTTCTTGACCACCAAACCCAACTAAATGTCCTGCTAACTATGATTAGTATTCAAGTCTCAAGTGCATTTATCAATACACCTATGACAGAACTCAACTAGATAGCTATGGTGGCTTAGGGGTAAGGAGTTGTTGTGTCAACCTAAAAGCACACAGTTCAAATTCACAAGCTACTCCATAGGAGATAGATGGACAATCTCCTCCCACGTGATTAATTGTCTCTAAAAGCCCACTGCAGGGTCAGCAATGAGTCAATTCTGACTCAGTGGTACACAACAAGAGTAACATGACAGAACTAGCTAGACCTCTTAATGAGGTTGTTTTCTAACCCTTCTTCACATTCCTCTCATCAATAAGAAGTGGTGCATAACCTCTCTTGAAATTTCTTCAGGGTGAAAGAATAAAACAGTCATAAACCTCACCTTAATTAGTCACTGATTACACTAACCATGCACATTTATTTTAGAGCTTCTCAGTTTATGGGTTTTCGCTTCATTTACTTTTCAGAGCCCATCCTGTTGAATATGAAATGTAGCACCAGCCAGGACTTCTCAGAGGTTGACGTCAACCCCAATTTGGAAGCAAAACTAAAGAAATACATGTCCCATGCCAGCAGTGTGTATTGAGGGGGGAAAAAACTCTGTTTGGCCTTTCTAAAAAAGTGTTACTAACTTTTAAAATAAAACATATTTCTTAAAAAATGCTTTCTGCTCTGTATACTTCTAAGCTGCAGACTTGCAGCAAGGGTGGTTTCACTAACTAGTCAATAAACACTGAAGCAGCAACCATGAGCAAGACAGCTCCTGCGTCCTAAGGAAGGTGCAAAGGGAAATAAAAACATGATTCTTGTCCTCAGAGAACTTAAACTGCAATAGCGGGTATATGTACGACTTGCAAACATTTTTAACATAAAGTTGAAGAAGCAGCACGTAAATATGTATATAAGGGTGGAAAATCAAGAACGGTTTAAATCAGAGAGATAGCCCTTTAACATTTTTATTCAATCTGATCCCCTTCAATTTAAATCTTTTCCAGTTTCTTCCCATGGGATTTACAGCCTCTGAAAACCCACTGGAGGGTCAGCTATGAGTTGGTTCTGACTTCACAGCAATGGGTATGAGTTGAGGGTTTGTTTGGTTTGGGGGTTTTTTTCATCCAATATGAAGGCTGAGCAAATAATCACAAAAGAATGTGGCATCAGGATTAGAGGAAGATTCATAAACAACCATCAACATGCAAATGACACAAACTTGATTGGTGAAATCAAAGACAATTTGAAGTTCTTACTAATAAAGATGAAAGTCCTCAGTATGGATTACAGCTCGAGACAAAGAAAGTGAAAATTCTCACAACAGGACAAGTAAGCAACATCCTGATAAATGCAGAAACAAGTGAAGTGTCAGGAATTCTACTTCACTTGGATTAACTGCTAATGCCTATGAAAGCAGCAATCATGAAATAAACACTGTCTTGCATGGGGTGGATCTGTTTCAAATCTCTTTTAAAAAGACCAACAACAACAATAACAACAAAAATGTACAAAAGCAAAGATGTCACCTTGAGGACTAAGGTGTGTCTGACCCAAGTCATGGTATTTTCAATTACCTCATATTTACATCAAAGTTGGAAAACAAATAAGGAGACAGAAAAGAATTAATGCTTTTTAAATTATGGTGTTGGCAAATGATACTGAGTATACTTTGGATTGCCAAAAGGGCAAGCAAACCTGTCTTGGAAGAAGAGAAGCCGGGGAGCTCCTTAGACACACTAACAGAAGGGATTATTCCATAGAAAAAGACATTCTGCTTAGTAAAATAGAGGGTGAGGGGGAAAGAGGAAGACTCTCTCAGCAAGACAGACTGACACAGTGGCTACAACATAAGAGTCAAATAGAGCAACAATTGGGAAGATGTCACAGGACTATACAATGTTTCATTCTGTTGCCACTGTGGTCATTGTGGGTTAGAAGTTATTTGATGATACCTAACAAGGACACCAAGTATGATTAAAAAAATTAGTTTCGGGTTATAATGAAATAAAAAAAAATACTTCTGCAGAATTAAAAACATTTGAGGTAGCCCTTTAACTGAAAGGTTCAAGTTCACCCAAAGGTACCCTGGAAGAAAAGTCTGATCTACTTCCAAAAAAAACCAGCCATGGAATATCCTATGTGATTTAATTCTTCTCTACCACATGGAGGGGTCACCATAAGTCACAACTGACTTGACAGTAGCTGGTTTTCTAGTCTTGAAGGATAAAAGGGATTTGAGTGAGGTTGGGGAAATGTTTCAAACTGAAATGCCTCCAGGAGTCCAATACAAAACATAATGAGTGTAAATGTATGTAAGAAAATAGCAAGCGGTGGGTTATGTGGTAACTTGAAGCATGACCCATTTAAAAGCAGGCAATAAACATTGTGAAGGCCAAATAAAACATGCCTGGGGACAAACTTTGGCTTCCAAGTGTGCAACAAAGGGAGAAAAAGAGTATAAAGCATTTCATGAAGACACAGAGCCACTGTAATTGAAGCTGTTCCAACTCATGGCAACTCTATATAGGACAGAATAGGACTAGCCCATTGAGTTTCCAAGGCTGTAATCTTTATGGAAGCAGAATGACTCCTTTTTCACCTGCTGAGCAGTTGGTGGGTTCCTTCTATTCTCCTGTCAGTTAGTAACTGAGCACTTATCCACTGCACTGCCAGGGCTCTTTGTTTCATAAAGATATAATCAGAGGTACAGAGACCGGAAAGAGTAAGTTAAATCGAAGAAAAGTAACTAAACCTGTTTTATTAGTCGATGCTGTTATATGAGTCAGAATCAACTCACAGCTGACCTTCTAATGGATTTTGAGATTCTGTAAATGACAATACCCAGAGCTGCTGTTTGATTTGAACCACTTGCCTTTGGATTAGAAGCACAACTCCTTACACACTCCCATTGCACAAGTGGGAAGGAGGTTCAAGTGGAGGAAAAGGAAGGGAAGAGGAGAGAAAACCAGAAGACAAAAGATGATAGTATTCATTTAATGCTTGCAATGTCAATCATATTGGCTCATTTAGTCTTGCATTTATCTTTTTAAAGTAAGTATCATTCCTAGTTTTGGGTTTTTTTCATTCCTAGTTTTTTTTTTTAAAAAATAAATAAACTGAGATTCAAAGAGGAGAGAAAGTTAAGTTGCCCAAAATCACACAGGTAAGAATGGTGGAGATAGACAGTATTCCTAGATTGTCATCATTTCTAAAATTTCTGTTCTTTATGCCGCACTATGCTCTGGAGGCCTGTTGACCAGAAGCTGTGCTTCAATGCCGAAGCCATGTGATTCGAATCCACCAGCTGCTCTGTGGAAAAAGGATAGTCAGTCTCCTCCCACGGAATTAACTGCCTCTGAAAACCTGCCAGAGGACCAGCTATCGTTGTTGTATATTATGCAGTCAGAACTGACAACAATATGTAGTATGAATGAAGATATATGTGGAACTATGAGGCCATATAATAGTGAAGGTTCTTCAATAAGTAACCAATTTAATAAAATACTTTGGGTCAAAACCATCCAGAAAATAAAAGTGTTATAGTATCTGATGTTCCATGAGTTATACCTGTAGAAATTACTGACAAGAGATATGAATTGTTGTTGTTGTTATTGTTATGTGCCGTCGAGTCGTTTGCGACTCATAGCGACCCTATGTACAACAGTCCTAAATCCTGCTCTATACTGCGCCAACCGCACTGTCTCTGACACACCCATCCCGATTACCGCAGTCACTGAATCAATCCACCTCATCCCGATTACCGCAGTCACTGAATCAATCCACCTCATAGAGGGCCTTCCCCTCCTGTGCCGTCCCTCCACCCTCCCAAGCATGATGTCCCTCTCCAAGAACTTGTCCCTCCTTACAACATGTCCAAAGTATGTCTGATGAAGCCCCAGAATCCTTGCCTCCAAGGAGTAGCTTGGTTTAATCCTCTCCAAGATGAATCTGTTTGTTTTCCTGGCAGTCCATGGTACATTCAGTACTCTTCTCCAGCACCACAGCTCAAAAGCATCAACTCTCCTTCTGTCCTTCCTAGTCATTGTCCAACTCTCTGATGCATAACAAGCGATTGCAAAGACCATGGCGGGTATCAGGCGCACCTTAGTCTCCAGAGAGACACTGTTGCTCCTGAGTACTCTAGAGAGGTCCCTAACAGCAGACTTTCCCATCGCGATACGCTTTTTGATTTCCTGACTGCTGATGCCAAGAGTGTTGACTGTGGAGCCGAGCAAACTGAAGCTGTGAACAATCTCAATCTCTTCGTCATCCATTCTGACACTGCCAATTGGTCCAGTGGTGAGAATCTTTGTCTTCTTGACATTGAGCCTCAGTCCATACTGAAGGCTGCTGTCCTTGACCCTCCGCAGCAAGCACATGAGGTCCTCCTCAGTTTCAACAAGCAGGGTTGTGTCATCTGCATAATGCAGATTGTTAAGAGATCTTCCACCAATCCTGATGCCACAATTCTTCGCATAGAGCCCAGCCTCCCAGATAATCTGCTCTGCATACATGTTGAAAAGGTATGGAGACAGGATGCATCCCTGGCGCACACCCTTCCCAATTTTGAACCATGCAGTGTTACCCTGCTCTGTTCTGACAACTGCCTCTTGGTCCAAGTGTAGGTTTCACATTAGCACAATTAAATGTTCTGAGATTCCCATTCTTCTCAGAGTCAGCCACAGTTTGTTATGATCCACACAGTCAAATGCCTTTGCATAATGAGTTATGAATAGCTTTTTTTTGAGGAATGACAAAATCGAACTTTTTAAAAATATGAGATTTGGCCATTAATTGGGAGGGAGGAATCATCCTTTTTTTTTAATTTAGTTTTTTTATTTTTCATTTCAATGAACATCTACAGAGATTTTGGAATTCCATTCATTCATTGTTGCACCCTTCTCCCCGCACACACACCCCTCTCCCCTCCCCCCTCCATTTGCTCCTCTCCTTGAAAAGCTTTTATACACATCTCCTGGAGGGGGGGGGCTGAGTTTTCAGGGCCTCTCTTTTCCTTCTTCCTAAATATATTGAATATATCTCATTCTCTTGCCCAATATCTTAGCAAAGCTATTCTGTGTTAATAAGTAGGTTCTGGCATCAAACTGCTTGGGTTTGTATCCTGCCTCTGTGATGGCTAGCTTTGTGATTTTCAGCAAGTTTTTTAAACTTTTAGTGCCTAAATTTCCTCTAAGAAAGGAACAGAATGACAGAGTCTATTTCATGTCATTATTGTACAAGGCTTAGTATAGAATAAGTGTGAAAAAAATATTAGCTCGGACTATTGCTGGTTCATTACTAGTTAATGTCATCGAAGACAAGTGCTTTCCACATTCTATAAGTGTTATCTTTATTTCATATCCTCCTTACCTTATTTCTTCTACCCTTTGACCACTCACTTTAGGAAAAGTATTTTCTCCTCTTCCTGATTTTCATTTCATCTGAGCTAAAAATCAAACTTAGCTATAACTACTGATAATTAGAAGAATATCAATGATAATCCCAAATTAATAAAAAAGAAAGTGACAAATTTAGAAGTGAGTATAGACAAAGAACTAGATTGACACCGTGGCAAAGACTACTGTTTTTTCCCTCCAACAACAGCTCTCAAGCCTGCTCTGTCCAGAGCCAGTCTTACTGACTACAAAAGGCAGCTTTTTTTTGCCTGCCTTGAATCTGCATGTATCTAAGTTCTGGACAATGGCTTTTTCTCATTCTTCCATTACTGTCAACTTGGAACTGACTCATAACCGACTCTCCAATGGGTTTTCAGAGGCTGTAAATCACAGAGCAGGAGATTGTTCATCTTTCTTTGACAGAGTGGCTGACTGGATTCAACTGCCAGAGAGGTGCCAACTTAGAGTTAGCAGCACAACTCCCTAGAGGCTAAATCAACAGTGCTCCTGGAGACCCATGAAAAAAAGTTACACAGAAACTCTTTTGGTTCTTAAGTCAAAGAGGAAGAACTCGTTTCCTATTCTTCATTCTGCTACCTGGGAAATAGGTGTGATAGCAGGAAATAGATGTGATAGCAGCCAATTTCTACTGTGAGGATGGGGCCTCCAAAATCATGGCACGGCACACTAAAGATTAATGAGCACTGGTTAATAGCTAATGAGACCTTTCCTTCTGGTAGAAGTACAAATATATTAAGCCTATTCAAGTCACAGTGTAAATTACCTTATCAGATCTTTTCCCAGGAGAAGGATAAGACAAGATGAAAGCTGAATCTCATCAGAATACTGGGCTCATCATCTCATTTGTTTCCTTCACTGATCTTGATCTGCAATTACCCATCTTCCTCGCTAGAATGGAAATATCATATTGCTTAATTAAAATTTGTTGCTGCTGTTGTTGTTGTTAGGTGCCATCAAGTCAAGTATGACTCATAGAAATCCTATGAACAACAGACTAGAGCCCTGTCCTGTCCTGTCCCATCCTCACCATCTGTGACACATTTGAACCCAATGCTGTAGTCACTGTGTATGTCAATCCATCTCATTGGGGATCTTCCTTTCTTTCACTAACCCTGCACCTTTCCAAGCATGATATTATTTTCCAAGGAATCGTCTCCCCTAGCAACATGTACAAATTATGAGGTTACTTTGCCTCTAAGAAGCACTCTGGCTGTGTATTTTCCAAGACCTACTTGTTTGTTCTTTTGGCATACCATGGAATATTCAGTACTCTTCTTCAACACCAAAAACTCAAAGGCATCAACTTTTCTATCATACTTATTCATTGTCCAGCTCTCAGAGAAAGAGAAACTGATTTAAAAGGCCATGGCCTGAATCAGGTGCACCTTGGTCTTCAAACTAACATCTTTTTTTCTTCGGTATTTTGGAGAGATCCTGATTGCTGGTACCAAGGGTGCTGATGGTAGTCATTTTACTTCTTGATCCAAGTAAGATCAAATTACTGACAATTTCAATCTTTTCCCCATCTATCATGATGTTACCTATTGGCCCAGTGGTGAGGGCTTTTGCTTTCTTGATGTTGAGATGTAATCCATATTAAAGGCTATAGTTCTTGATCTTCTAAATAAGCAAGAATTTCAAGTCCTACTCACTTTCAGCAATTAAAACTTAGTTAGCATTTAATACAGTCAAAATAGTTAATTTTTATAGCAACCCTTTTGGAGATGCCATAATTATTTCCATTTAAGAGATCCAGAAACAAGAACATAGAGAGATTGACCATTATTCAATTCTGCCAAGTATCAGATTCAAATCCAGGTAGTCTGATCCCAGACTTTAACTTTATGTAGCTGTTCTATGAAACAGTAAAGCATTGCATTGTTTCCTACCTGTATCTTCAATGCCTAATACAATGCCTGACAATTACTAAAAGCTTAATAAGCATGTCTTAAAAGCTTTGGTGACCTAACATACAGGGAGCTAACCTATAGGCCAAGTCTCTCGAGAGATTCAAATCCACCAGCAGCACTGTTGTTGTTGTTGTTAGGTGCTGGGAAGTTGTAGACGATTCATAGAGCTGCTATGAACAAAAAACCTGAACACTTGTATAACTTTCATCTTTTCTCCAGGTTCATAGGGTTTCCAGAGGCAAGCTATTATGGAAGTGGATGCCACTCCTGCTTCTAAGCTTGTTTTAAAGTGGAAGCGCCACCAAACACTGTCCACCATGGGTAACCATTATCACATTTTGACATATCAGTGACACAGTGTTTAGTATCACAGCAACCACAAGTTACCTCTGTACAACAAATGGAAAGACCACTGTTAAACCACTTGGAAGAATGTTTGACCAAAAACAATTAAAACCAGGCCTGAGGGCTGCAGATTAAAATCACCCACCTTGGGAGCTCTGGTGGCCTAGTGGCAAGAAGCTGCACTGCAGTCCCAGAGATACGCAGTTCAAATCCACTAGATGCTCTGCTGGAGAAGGAGGGGCAATCTCCTCCTGTACCAGTCAGATCCGATTTGACAGTACACACACAAAGCATAATAAAATAATTTTTTTTAAAAATCACCCACCTTTGGCTTGGTAGCATCACTTTCTGTCCACTAGGCCAAATGGAGCTCTATGTTGTTGTTGTTTGTTGTTGTTGTTAAGTGCCATCGTGTTGTAGACAATTCATAGCCTCCCTATGAATGAAAGACCTGAATACTTGTATAACTTTCATCGATTCTCCAAGTTCATGGAGTTTCTGGAGGCAAACTATTTCAGAAGTGGATGCCACTCCTGCTTCCAGCAGCACTACAAGAGAAAAATGGGAAATGTCCTGTGTGATTTACAGCCTCTGAAAACCTACTGGAGGGTCAGCTATAAGTCAGTTCCCATTCAACCACAATTAATTTTAGTTACAAGTTTTAAAGTAACAACGAAAAAAGTGAATGAGAGAAAAGAATAAAGAATGAGAAAATTTTATGGTACTGAACTTCACTGTATGTACTTTTCAATCTTAGCTCTAGACCATATTCTTCCAGAGGTAACAAAGGATATGTTGTTGTGTGGCAGCAGTTGATCTCAACTCATAGATAACAGAGTATAACGTTTCAACAGGGTTCCTTAGGCATAATCTTTACAGGAGCAGATTGCCAGCTCTTTCTCCCGTGGATTTTCCGGTGAGTTCAAATCACCTACATTTCAGTTAACAGCCCAATGTTTAATCAATTCACCATCAGTATTCATTAAAAAAGGAAATAAAAACTTACAATACACCAAATCTAGATTCTATTGTTAAGGCATCAAGACCTAACTCCACTGATGCTGTATTAACTTTACCAGAAACAGAGGCTGGACACACAAGATGAACACCTCTGATAAAATACTTTGCACACTTATTTTATCAAGTCATAAACTAAAAAGTGCTTAGAGATACCACAGGGTTTGTGACTACAATCACATCAACCAAGGTAATTGATGACCAGAATGCAAAAGTTGGAAATAAACAAGAGGGAGGGGTGGTCAGAATGTATGGTCTTGGGGACAGAAATGAGGCCAGAGAACAAATGGTTTAATTCTGCACCATCAATAATCTGTTCATGATAAACATATTTTTATATAAGCAGTGTATATACACATGGACCTCAACCAATGGGACACAGGAACAAGATTGACTACATTTGTGGAAAGAATTGTTGGAAAAGCTGAATATCAGCAGTCTAAACTAGGCCAGTGGCTAATTGTGAAACAGACCATCAATTACTCATGTTGTTGTTGTTGTTATGTGCCCTCGAGTTGCTTGCGACTCATAGCGACCCTATGTACAACAGCCCTAAACTCTGCTCTGTCCTGTGCCAATCGCACCATCTCTGACACTCCCATCCCGATTACCCCAGTCACTGAATAAATCCACCTCATAGAGGGCCTTCCCCTCTTGCGCTGTCCCTCCACCCTCCCAAACATGATGTCCTTCTCCAAGAACCGGTCTCTCCTCACAACATGTCCAAAGTATGTTAGACGGAGCCTCAGAATCCGTGACCTCGAAGGAGACACCCAGTTTAACCCTTTCCAGGACAAATCTGTTGTTTTCCTATCAATCCATGGTATTCTCAATACTCTTCTCCAGCACCACAGCTCAAAGGCATCAATTCTCCTTCTATCCTCCTTGGTCATTGTCCAACTCTCTGAT
>NW_006399881.1:2329256-2337929 GCF_000299155.1 Elephantulus edwardii
TTCCATCTTCTTTTAATACTTCCTGGATCATTTAACATTCTGCCCAACGCATCCTTGATTATAGCAACTCGAGGTTTGAATTTGTTCTCCAGTTCCTTGAGCTTAAGATATGCTGAGCGAGTTCGGCCCTTTTGATTTTCTGACTCCAACTCCTTGCAATTACTCATATGCAAGTTTAAATCAAAGTTGAAGATAATATAAACAAGCCCACAAGAACCTACACATGACTTTGAATCAACTCTACCTGAATTAAAAAAAAATATCTGAAGAATAAATTTGAGGCACTTAATACTAGTGATTGAAGATCAGATGAGCTGTTATAGGACATCAGGACATTGTCCACAAGAAAGCAAAAGTCATTACAAAGACAGAAGAGAAAGTAAAAACTCAACGGATGGCAAAAGAAACTCTGAAAATGGCCCCAAGATGACAAGAAGCCAGATGAAATTGAGTAATGCCAAAGTAAAGGAGATGAGCAAAAGACTTCAAAGGGCACCTTAAGAAGACACAATGCATGTAAATTATATTAAAAACACAATATACATGAATAAGAAAAAGAAGACACAGCAAAGTATTTCAATGACATGTGCAAAGAGTTGGTAGTAAGAAAGTAAAAAGGGAAAAACACCCCCAGCATTTCTCAAGCTGAAAGAACTGAAAAACAAATTGAAGCCTCAAATTGCGGTACTGAAGGATGCCACAAGTAAAATCCTGAATGATCCAGGAAGCGTCAAAAGAAGATGGAGATAAGACATGGAGTCACTGTATCAAAAATCATTAACTGACATGGAGGTAACATATGATCAAGAACCAATAGTGATGAAGAAGGAAGTTCAAGCCATACTAAAGACACTGACAAGAAACAAGGCCCCAGAAATTAATGAAATATCAATTGACTTATTTCAAAAAACAGATGCAGCTCTAACATGCAAGTCTGTGCCAGAAAATTTGGAAGCCAGCCCCCTGGCCAATTGACTGGAAAAGGTCCATATTTTGTCCCCATTCCCAAGAAATGAGATCCAACTGAATGTGGAAATTATTGCACAATAATGATAATACCACATGCAAGCAAAATCTTGTTGAATATCATCCAGAGATGACTGAAACAGTGGATCAGAATAGAATTGCCATATAGATGGTCAAGCTGGATTTAGAAGATGCTGTGGCACCAGGGATATCACTGCTGATGTCAGATGAATCTTGGTGGGGAAAAAATGGAATACCAGAAGGATGTAATTTGTGTTTTATTGATGGTGCAAAGGCATTTGATTGTGTGGATCACAGCATGCTATGGCTAACAATTGAGAAAATTGGGACTCACAGAACACTTAACTGGACTCGTGCAGAACCTATACCTAGACCAAGAGGGCATTGTGTGAACAAAGTTGGAGAACACTGCATGGTTTAAAATCAGCAAAGGTGTGCAGCAGGCCTGTATCCTCTCTCCATGCATGTTCAATATGCATGCAGAGCAAATAATCTGTGAAGGTGGACTCTCTGAAGAAAAATGTGGCATCAGAATTGGAAGAAGACTCAGCAACAACACCCTGTGGTATCCAGATGACACACCTTTGCTTGTTGAAAGTAAGGAGAACCTGAGAAACTTGGAGCAGAAGGTCAAAAACCTTCAATATGGATTACATTCCAACATCAAGAAAAAAAAGTGTTCACCACTGGGCCAATAGATGGAGAGTAGACTGAGGTGATTAATGATTTTGTCTTGCTTCTTGTGGGTTAAGTACAACTCATAGCAATCCTATGAGCAGTCGGTATGAACTCTGTCTTATCCTGCCCCATCCTTATCATCCTTGACACAAATTAGTTCATTGCCACAGATACTGTATTGATCCATCTCATTGAGGGCCTTCCTCTCCTTTGCTGATCTTCTACCTTTCTAAATATGATTTAATTTCCCAAGGAATAGCCTCTTCTAACAATATATCCAAAATAGGTGAGATGAAGCTTCACCAGAAAGTGCAACCAGAATATTCCTTGGAGGCAAAGATGGTGAAGATTCATCTCACTTACCTTGGGCATGTTGTCAAGAAAAGCTGTTCCTTGGAGAGGGACATAATGCTTGGACAGGTGGAGAGTCAGTAAAACTGAGGAAGACCCTCATCACAACAGATTGACACAGTGGCTGAAGCAATGGGCTCCAGTATAGCAGGGATGGTAAAGATGGTACAAGATAGGACAGTGTTCAGGTCTGCTGTTTAAAGGGACACTCTTAACAACAACCAGGTCCCAAAGGAGTGATATTAGGAGGCAAAGTTCAGGTTTACAAGAGCCATTTATTTTTATCTCAATCTCAGCAATGAAAACTAACCTGTTCTGAGGCTGCTCCTGATTTTCATGACAATTTTTAGAAGGCAAGAGAGTTCTTTCTGATTGGCCAGTATCACCAGTTAAATTGGAAACACAAAGATTCCCATTCCCAACCATCTCCCTTAAGGATGATAATTTACTTTGAGGAATAAATAAAAAGAAATCTCATGTTTCCTTCTAAGTTTAAACTATATTACAATTTTCAGATAGCACTGTTTTCTTTTAAAACAAATGTACCACATTACTATAAGGTCCAATGATGCATTTAAAACTTTAATATATTCAGAAGTACCTCAACAAGATGGATTGGCACAGTGACTGCAACAACATGCACATTACATCCATTATCTTCAGACAAGTTATTCTTACCATGTAAGACTGTAGTTCCTGTTGTGAAGGGGCTACCTTTCCGGAAATAGTGAACAATCAGAACTCAGTACGATTTATTGAGGTTCAAACTGGTCTAACTAAACCTGAAATCTAAGGCATGTGCAGCTACAGGAACCAAAAAGGGGTGGGGGGGGGGGGAAATCTAACTATGCGAAATGTAGCATTCACTTAGCACATACAATGGGGACAAAAATATTCTCAGGTAGTCAAAACATGAACTTGCTTATTTTCACTAAGAACACTGTCTATACATCCTGGAACAGTTTGGACTTCAAAAAATTCCATTCCACTGTCTCCTTAAGTACACTGGGATTTGTCAGAGGAGGTGTCCTGATTTGCAGTTTGGAAAATATGGTTACCACATTAATAGTTTGAAATTTTTTACCTCAGCTAGGCAGATAGTGGTTACTCAAGTTTTGAAGACAGATAAAGAGCAGGATAAAAAAAAATTCACTACAGATTCACCATTCAGAAGCTGATGAAATGCTGAATTGACTAGCGGTTTTCTCCACTGCTGCAAATGTGCAAACCATCTTCAGTGAAGATTTTAAATGCAGCTTCTCTGTGAAAAAGACCTCTGTGGACACAATGGTTAAAGTAGCCAACTTCTAATTGAAAAGTTGGTGGTTAAAACCCGCCAGACCCTCTGCAGGAAATAGATGTACAATCTTCTTTGGCAAAGATTTACAAGTTTGGAAATTCTATGGGAAGTTCCACTACAGGGTCACCATGAGATTGTGGTATTAATACAACTGAATAGCAACATGTCTTCTCTGTAAAACCAAATCTCAACACAGAGTGCATGAATTGTTCAGCTTTAGGATATATGAATGAAGGTATATCTCTTCTGTCAAGCCCCTAACTATGCTTCTGCATGGCTTAGCACACACATCATGATGCTCTGTTTAATGTGATCATTTTAAAAACAAAATAAGCAATCAGAGAAGTTCTTTGCAGGTTATGGTAGAGGGCTAACTAGCTACATTTATGTCTAATGATTTTTCTTTAATAAACTGCCCAAAATGCCATCACTTTTATGGTATGAAGTGGAGATGTCTGACTTTACTGTACACAAATTGAAGCCTACTTTGAGTAAGCATTATGACATTCATACACCAGCTTCATTTTTAAAAGAAGCCCACTTGCATAGTGTAACATATTAAGCTGCATAGTGGAGTGGACTGGGAGGCAAGATGTGGGAATTGTATAACAATGAAATATTTTTTTTTCACTTTTCAAAAAGAAAATCAAACTGGGGGGAGGGGTAGGCAGGGAGGAAAGTATGGAACAATGAATGAATGAAAATCCAGTGTTTCTGTAAAATTTCATTAAAATTAAAAAGAGATAAAAATAAGACAGTAAAAATATCAAACATCTTTAAGTGATTCCTTGGTAACTAAAGTTCATCTAGATAAAATTTGGTATTATTTTAATTAGTATTATTATTTTGGTTTGATTCCATTCAATAATTTATACAAATTTTGTTTCCCACCTCTTGCCCCCAGTCCCCTCCACTATGCAGCTTTCATTCCGGACCCTTGTCATGACAATAATATCTAATCATATATTCCACCTAAACAGTTCGCTCCCTCATCTATTTCAAAGCAGTATACAGTATTTATCTCCTCTTATTTTCCCCCGAACCCCAATGTCAGTCCCACTTTACCACTGTGGCACTATACAGTATTTGTTCTTTTGTAATGGATATATATCACTTAGCATAATGTCCTTCAGGGTCAACCATTTTGTATAATATTGCATGAGTTCCTTGTTTTTCAATGCAGCATAGTATTCCATTGTGTGACTATACCAGATTTCTCTATACATTTGTTTGTTGATGGCCACCTGGGTTGTTTCCAACTCTTTGCTATTGTGAAGAAAGCCACAATAAACATGGGTGTTCATATATCTGCTTGGGTGGCAGTTCTGATTTCTTTAGGGTATATTCCCAGTAGTAGCATTGCTGGGTCAAATGGTAGTTCTATTTACAACTTTTTGAGAAAGTGCCATACTGCCTTCCACAGTGGTTGTACCATTTTACACTCCCACCAACAGTAGATAATGATTCCAGTTTCTCCTCAATCTCTCCAGCATTTGCTGTTTCCAGGTCTATTAAATTTTGCTATTCTTACTGGAGTGAGATGATATCTCATAGTTGATTTGATTTGCATCTCTCTTAGAGCTAGGGATTTTGAACATTTCTTCATATGTTTATCTGCCATCTGAATGTCTTCTTCAGTGAAGTGCCTGTTCATATCCTGTGCCCATTTTTTAATTGGATTGCTTAACTTTATCTTGTTGTGGTGCTTGAATATTTTAGAAATCCTATATATAAGTCCCTTATCTGACATGTCATTACCAAATACTTTTTCTCAGTCTGTGGTTTCCTTTTTACCCTGTGGAAGAAGTTTTTAGACGTGTATAGGATTTGATTCTGTGAAGGTCCCATTCATCTATTTTATCCTCTCCTGGTTGTATATTTTTCAGGATGCTTTGAAGACTGTTGAAGTTGTGGATTAGGACCTCTAAAGTTCTCTCTCTACAGTGACAAAGAGAACACAGAGCTGGAGCTAAGAAAAACAATACCCTTTACAATAGCTAATCACAAGATTAAATATTTGGGAGTAAGTGTAACTAGAAGCACAAAGGATCTATTCAAAGAAAATGACAAAACAAAAGAGACCTAGAAAAGTGGAAGAATATCCCTTGCTCATGGATAGAGTCAATACTGTGAAAATGGCAATACTACCAAAGGTAAGTAGTTACTATTAAGGTTGCTTGTAAGTAAATAATAAGGCACATTGGTGGTATAGTGTGTAACATACTGAGCTGCTAACCAAAATGATAGGAATTTTAATCCATCAGATGTTCAATAGGAGAAAGATGGGTCACCTTCTTCTATAAAGATGTAAAGGCTTGGAAGTCACTATGAGTTAGATTCCACTTGAGGGCAATGGGAGTTTGGTTTTGGATGGAGGGGGTTTTGCTGTAAGTAATTAACAGGGCTACTCAAAGTCATAAAGCTAGGTTTTCTGCTCTACATAAACCCAAATTACTCTGACCTCAAGCCATGTGTTCTTTGCAATTTTTCATGCTGATCACATACACTGTCTGTTCACATCCCCCACACCTAGAGTGGATGATCATTAACTAGAAGAGAAAGGACAAGACACTTATTATTTCTTCCTTAATGTAGCTTCCACATAAGAAATTTCTAGGTGCTTGGAAGAAAACAAAGCAAAATAAAGGTGGCATCTTGTTTCCTTTGAATAGTGCTTTTTGTTTTGTTTCTTTTAACCAGGAATGGCATGCAGCTGTTAGGGTGCATTGTATTTTACCCCCAGATCCTTGAAAAATTCTTTATACACCAAGAGTCAAGGTACTTCCAGTCAAGAGGCACAGAGCGCATTGTTGGTTTCACTGACAAAGTTCACCCTCTTCCAAGCACAAAGCATAAGAGATGTGGCTAGAGTATGCATATTGGCGGAGATTCTTTATTTTTCTGATGACACTAAACTCTTTGAAATAAGGGAATAAAATAAGGGGAGAAAGTACTATAAAATTATTTTTTCATTTAAAAAACCTAACAGGCTTTAAAAAACTGTTAGGTTTAGGAGGTAATGGGATGAAACAAAGTATTTAAATTCAGCACAAATGAGCTCTGGTGACATTGTCCATAGCATGTGGCACCACTAACTTGGACAATTCAAATGCATCAAGTTGGTTCTCACTCATAGTGGTACGTGTCCAAGAGAACAAAAGATTACTCAGTCTTGGGCCACCCTCCCAATCATTGCTATGCACCGCTGGAGAGAAAAAGAGTAGCAGATCAGTTAAAAACAAAACAAACAAACAAACAAACAAACGAAACCCTCGATATGCTATCCACAAGAGACACATCTGAAAAGTGAAGATAAAGAAAGACTAAAAATAAAAAGATGAAAAAATATACCAAGTAAATTGCAAACAGAAAAAAGCAGTAATGATATTAATATCTGATAAAATATATTTTAATGCAAAAGCCATCACAAAGGAAAAGGAGGGTCACTATTTGATGCTTAAAGTGTCAATAGAATAATAAGACATAATCATAATAAATATCTATGCACCAACTGATAGTGCTACAAAATATATGAAACAAACATTAACAGAACTGAAAAAAGTAATTAATCGCATTAACAAAGCAAAGAACAAGAACCACATGATCCTATCAATTGATGCAGAAAAAACCTTTGATAAAATCCAACACATTTTCCTGATTAAAACACTCAACAATAAAGCAATAAAGGGGAATTTCCTCAACATTGTAAAAAGGATACACAAAAAACCAAGAGGAACATAATTTTCAATGGGAAGAGATTAAATGCATTCCCTTTGAGAAAAGGAACTAGGCAAGGATGCCTACTATCACCTCTCCTATTCAATATTGTATTAGAAGTCTTAGTGATAGCAATAAGAGAAGGAAATAAAAGGTCTCAAAATTGGCAAAAAAGGAGGTAAAAGTATCTCTCTATGCACATTTGATTATAATACTTTACTTTGTCTTTCTGTCTTGACTTTTGAAATCTTCTGTTCAGCTCCTTAGTTTCTTTTTATTTCTACTAGTTTATTTACAAAATTCAAATACATTGTTTTCAAGAACAAATTATTTTCATTTTCCTCACCTCCCCCCCATCAAATTGTACAATCCAATGATTAATCCCCACCCCCTGTACATGCACATCCCTCTGCTTCTACTCTCTTCCACACCTCCTCATTCTACAATAACGGTTTTATACAATACTTATCCTCATGGGATTGAGTTAGTTCACTCAGCATAATGCTCTCCAGTCCCTCCCAGGTTAGGGAATAATTTACAAAGTTCTTGCTCTTGCATGCTGCACAGTATTCCATTGTGTGAATGTACTATAATTTCTCAACCCATTCATTTGTGGTTGGACATTTGGGCTGTTTCTATGTTCTTGGGATGGTGAATAACACTGCTATTAGCATTGGTGTACAAATCTCCGTTTGTGCCTCAGCTCTCATTTTCTCAGGGTATATTCCAAGGAGTGGAATATCTGGGTCATATGGAATTTCTCAGTGCTCTAGTACAGTATTCAGAGTCTCTTCTGACATTCTTCTTGGTCTTTTCTTCCTCCTCTGCCTTTATAATGACCTTTTGTATTCTTCATGGATGATATTCTTGATATCCTCCCACACCTCCTCTAGTCTTCACTGATTAGTGTTCTAGGCCTCAAACCTGTTTCTGAGATGGTTTTGAAATTCAGGTGGGTTAGACTCAAGGTAAAATTTTTATTCCTGTGGATTTGGTTTAATTTTCTTTAACTTCAGCTTGAACTCGCTATATGAGTAGTTGATGGTCTGTTCCACAATCAGAACAATCACAATCACAGTTAATATTGAGCTGCTCCAGTGATTCTTTCATAGATGTAATTGATCTAATTCCTATGCATACCATCAGGTGAGATCCATTACTATAGAGAATCATGATAGCCATATAACCAGCACAAGAACTGAAAACAAAGGTAGTCCTGATATAATCACAAACTATTATTTTAAGTAATCTTCTTGGGCTTGGGTTTCCATTTTCTTATTTAGAAAATGGATATTTGCCACTGGTCCATCTCATTTCCTAAAGTTCTTAAGAGGAACAAACTAGTGAATATGAAAAATATAGGGCAGTGGTTGTGGCACTTAGCTACATAAAAGGATGATTTTCTATCCAGTTCCTTTATATTATATGACCCTTGTAACAACATTTCCCCCACAAAGACTATGTTGATGTCTTTCCCCTGATGTAACGCAGTACTACAATCTTGTCTTCCTAACCTCTGGCTAATCAGATTAAAATTTTTGAGATATAGGCATAATTGGAGACCTTTGTAATTAATGCTTTCTCACTGTATCTGTATCTCTTTCTACTGAGATACTCTACCTCAACTTGGTTTTTCCTCT